>NC_142814.1:45931192-45947845 GCF_049724085.1 Artemia sp. Qi Xiang Cuo | reverse complement strand
TATTCTGTACGGTCCAGAATATTTTTTGGAAAGTTTTTTTCCTTCCATTTTTGTCTCGTTCTTTAGGTAGACGCAGTCTCCTACTTTGAAATCCATACTCCCCTTTACTTTGGTTTGGTTTCTTAGCTCTTGGTTTATTTTACATTTTTCCAACTCTTGCCTAACTTTTTCATAAGTTTTCCTCATCCTATTTATGAATTCTTGTTTGTAATCCTCCGAGTTATTATAATACTGCCGAGATTCAATAATCTCATTATACGGGATTCTAAAATCACGACCAAAAAGTAAATAAAATGGATTGTCTTTGGTTGTTTCTGAATAAGCAGTGTTGATTACGTTAGTTAAATAAGGTAAGAATTGATCCCAGTCGTTCCTATTGTCTTTTGTATAAATACTTAAATACTTTTGTATATATAACTTCGAAAATATTTTATCCCTATTTTCTATTTTGACATTATATTGTGGGTGGTATGGAGCTGTCACCATTTTCTCTATATTAAGAAAATTCATTAAGACTTTTCTTACTCTTGAAAAAATTGCTTCCATTGTGACTTTAAACTTTATTTGGAATGCCAAATAGTAAAAATAATTTTGCTAACGCCATACTGGTGGCGTCAGCACCTTGATTTTTTAAAGCTTTTGCAAAAGTAAATACTGAAAAGTGATCTATAACCGAAAGAATGCAAGTATAGCCTCTGCTGGAAACAGGCAAGCCTCCGCTGGGTCCGTATAAGTCAAATGAGATAATATCGAAGGGGTACTTTGCTGCCGGGACCCTTCCCATTGGAGGACTAGTATAAGTTTGGGGGATTTTTCTTAAGTTACACGTTTCGCATGTACTTACAAATTCTTTAAGTTTTGTTATTGCCGACGGCACGTAAAAATATTGTTTTAATTTATGGAAAGTTTTCGTTACTCCTAAGTGTCCACCTGTATCTGAATGAAAATATTCGAACGCAAGTATTATTAAGTTTTGTGGTAACACAGGTATTATTGAGGTTTGGTTTCTATTTGTCTCAGCAGTCACGATTCTACATAGTATTTCTTCATCAAGATCATAGTAAAAATTATCTATCTCTTTTCTAAGAGTTTTGAATTTATCCGGCAACGCATCGCCTTTCACAAAATAATTAATAAGTGCTACACACATTTCGCCCTTTTTTGCTTTCTTTTTACATTTTCTAAAGACAGGGGACAATGGTTAACCTTATTTTTCTTTTACTGTGTCTTTGACTTTGTTTTTCTTACATTCATGTTTGCTCTTAGCATTGATAGCGTTAACTTCATTTTCCTCAGCTTCCGACGGAAGATTTTCTGGGTATCTACTCAAAAAGTCACAAGCTGCATTTTGTTTACCTTTTAAATATTCAAATTCGTAATCTAGATCTTGGATTTTCTAAATCCATCTAGCTAGAATGCCCGTGGGGTTTTTAAATGTGCGCAGGTACTGCAAGCTTTTATGGTCTGATCGTAGTATAAATTTTCTACCAATTAAATAGTGTCTAAATTTGTCCAAGGGATCGGTTATACAAAATAATTATAAGTTTGTGGCTGCAAAATTGCTTCGCCTTTTGATAAAGTTCTACTCGAATAGCATATAACTTTTTCTATTTGTTTTTGTTTAGGCGTTCCCTCTAGAGGATTAGGGTTTTCTACCAGGATTATTTGTTAAAGAATAGTGCCAATGCCTTTTGAACTAGCATCGGTTGTGACCACAAATTGTTCGTTTTCGAAATCAGGAAGTGATAATATTGGTTCAGAAGTGAGTGCCTTTTTGAGACGGTCTAGGGAAGTTTGAGCTTCCTGGGACCAGGTAACATATTGGGAGTTCCCTTTAGTTAATTCCGTGAGGAGTTTCGCAATTTGGTTGTTATTGTGTACGAATTTTCTAAAGTAGTCAGTAAGACCTAAAATTCTCCTTAGTTCTTTCATAGTTCTGGGGGGTTTGAGGTTTTCAACACATTTTATTTTATCAGGGTCTGGGGATATCTCTCCTTGTGTTAGTACTACTCCTAAAAATTTAATTTTAGGTTGAAATAAATTTACTTTTTCAGGCCGGCATTTTAAATTGCCTTGTTCGAACTTCTCGAACACCTTAGCTAATGTTGCTAAGTTTTGTTCAGTGTTTTCTCCCACGCATATGACATCATCAACAAAATGAATGATATTCTTTAATCCTCTTAACAGGTGTAATAGGGGTCTACATAGCGCGCTTGAACTTGTTTTAAGTCCAAAAAGTACTCTCAAGTATTCATATGAACAATATTCAGATGTTGAAAATGCAGTTTTATGGACATCTTTTTCGGCTATTTTCACTTGGTGGTAGCCTTGGGTAAGGTCCAAAGAAGTAAAAATTTTGTTTTTGCTTGAAATTGAGTCAAGAATTTCATCTATTCTTGGTAGAGGAAATTTATCACTAACTACTTGTTTGTTGAGGGCTCTGTAATCTACTACAAGTCTAAAGTCACCATTCTTCTTTGGTACCAAGATCAATGGTGCAGAATACTGACTTATACTGGGGCGTATAATTTCATTTTTTTTCTAATTCCTAAATTTTTTTTTTAACTCTCTTTGTGCTTATACGGCACGCGATATGGCTGGTTTGGTACAGCATTACTAGTCGTTAAAATTGTATCAGTCCAATGTCATCTTCAGATATGAAATACATCTTTAAAATTACGTAGTAATTTGTATAATTCTTTCTTAAGGTCCAAGTCCGTAATATGATCCATATTAAATTTGCTTAAAAATTGCGATTTAGTTAAAGGATATTTGTTATTTGAGGTTTTAATGCAGTTAACTAGGTTTCTTTTAGAATTTTCCCATCTATTTAAATCATTCTCCGATAAAACCTGGATTTGAACAAACACGTCCCCTTTTTTATTGTAATTGTATCATTTTCGTGGTTATTAGTTACCCAAATAAAACCTTCTCCTTTGTCGTAAGATATAATCTGTTCCTCACACAGCAGATTTTCAGGAATTTCATTTGAGGGGGTCGCACCCCATATTTCAGATTTGCTATCCACTGGTTCCATCATCTGTGATATTTGAATTCTTTGCATCGTTTTGGGAGGGACTTTTGTTTTCCTTATCGCGAATCCGTAATATTTCTCTTCATTTTCATTGTTTATTAGATTCATACTGGCGCTATGCTGCGCCATTGCGGCATCTTGTGGCGTCACATCTGGTTTTACTATGTTTTTCCATAATTCCGCTATTTTCTTAATTTCGTTTGACCTGTACTGTCGCATATCTCCTATTTTTATTTTCGCAGATTCAATACCTGTATTTTTTAAATTTACTTCATCTCTGCAATGTCTGTCAGGATAATTGAACAAATTTCTAACTATGCCATGTCCTTTTTGCGAGACATGAGGTTCAAAATATTGCGACATTATACCACCAAAAATTTCATTTACTGTTACGTTGTCTTCGTAACCTCTGTTACAATTTCTTAAGGTAGAAACTTCCCCTACCTTAGCCGGGTAGACAAGCCTTTCGTTCGCTACGTCTAATAATACTCTATTAGACCTTAAAAAATTTGCGCCTATAATTGCTTCATATGGAAAGTTATCGCATATTATAAAATTTGTCGGAAAGATCCTATTGTCACATTTTACTCGTAGGTGAATTGAACCTCTTGCATCCAATTTAGGTCCTGTCACACTAGTTAAATTGGCATTATTAAAATTTCTTTGTTTCCTAATATTCAGAGGCAACATATTAAATACGCATGAGCTTATGATATTAATCGTAGCTCCACTGTCAACTAAAGCCTTAAAGTAAACGTTTGCTACACAAAAATCATTAAATATTGGTAACTTGTTAATACTATCACTACAAGACGGAACTACTATAAGTTTGGACCTTTTAAATATTCTAGGCACCCTCTGGGTCCAATTTATATTTCTGAGGGGCCTGAAACGTTTCCCTGAGGATTTATTTTATGCGTCGGTGCCTGCAACGGATATTCAGACATATGAGATTCCGTAGGCATATCTAATTGATTTACATCTGTCTGCCTTCGCCATGTATCATTATGGTGACTTGGATGTCTTGCGACAATGCCGCTTGCTGGCGCTGACTGCCAATGCCGTTGGCTTGCAAGATTTTCATTTCCCGTCGGCAAATTTTCGTGATTTCTATAGAGCATTCTCGAATTATATTGGCTTTGGCGAGTATTTGGGTTTTCAAATCGGTAATTAATTTGTCTATTGGGGGGAGGGTTATACAAATTTGGTTGGTACGTGTTGTAAGGTACTGATTGGCGCAATCTTCCCTGTCTATAGCCTAGTGCACCACCGGCGCTAAAATTTGTTCTTCCGAACAAATGGTTGCCATAATCTTGCGTACTACCGACAGCAATTCTTGGTATGCGATTGGGGACATAACGGCACTCTCTCGCGATATGCCCAGGTCGATTGCAATTATAGCATCTTATTATTGTATGGTTATTTTCATAATTAGATTGTTTGACAGGCTGAAAACGTACTGTTTTTTTGCCTAGCGGGTTCTTGCGTTTTGTTTCTTTGTGGTACTGGGGAGGTATCCCTTGAAAAGAAATTGGGAGACTCCTGATCACCCTTGAAGATTAGGCTCGCGTTTGAATCGCCTAGGCTATTTATTTTTGCTTTACTGTGATTTGCAACCATCGTATCAACTTCGATCAATCGCTCTACCTCCTGAACTGCAAGATCCAACGTCTGAACATTTTTGGATATTACCATTCCATATAGTTTTGGGGGTAGCCCTTGCAAAAAGGTATTTAGTATGACTTTTTCATACAGTTGTCCTGAACCTCTTCCGTATTTTGCCTGTACTGAAATGCGTATATTATCAAGATAATCTCTTATATTTTGTGAGTAGTCAAAGCACACCATTCCGTGTTTTAATTTATTTATGGAACTGGTTTCGATAAATCTATCTTTAAATGCTCTTAACAATTTGTCCACCGTATTTATTGGCAAGCTGGCGTCGTCGCCTAAAGTATGTTCAATCTGCTTCAGAAAGGTTAGGGCCTGGCCTTTTAATCGTAGTAGAAGCATGTTGACTAACGTTTTTAGCTCTGTTTTTGTTAGTTCTACAAACTGGGCCAATTGGATATTAAGTTCGTCAATATCTGATTGACCGTTGTACTCCGGGATAGACTTTGATATTTCTATATTTTTCGCGACCAACTTTTGCGCCATTAATTGTTCTTCTAAATCCTCTGCCATTTTTTTTTTGCGTTTGAATAATTTGAAATAAATTAATTTTTTCACTTAACCTATTTTGGGGGAGGCTATTATCTCCTATGATATATTTTAAAGGGTTTCCTGTAGTAGCTTAGCAGTTATAGGCTTAATCACTTTACTTATATGTCCGTATCTCTCCAATAATTAAATTTAAAGTACAAAGTTTTATAGCCTAATTAATTCGCAAGTTTTCCTCCAATTTCCGACCGTGCCATTTGTAGCGATAAAGGGAATTTTGTAGCGATAAAAGGGATTTGTGGCTATAAAAGAAATTATTAGCTATAAAAGAAATGACTGAGGCAATTGTGGTCATAAATATTGACCGCGTCAAATGTAATATTATGCTCAAAAGCCGTGAACTTACACCTTATAAGTTCTTCGATAGTGTCGCGTACATCGCTAAAGATCGTGCCATCAAGGCCTGCGCCACACTCAATTAATAAAAGACAACAAAATGTGTAGCCACATAAATGTGACCTCTTCTCCTCGAGCTATCTGCAGATCAGATTCCCTGGGAACGTACCTTGGAGATATGCGAACTAATTACCTGTCGTTAGACTAGATACAGACATATAAAATGAAAAAAACACAGGTAAAAAGCAATAGATTTATTGAGTCTTACATATTTAGGTGAAAAGCAGTGGGTCACTTCAAATGACAACAACGGTGACTGAGATACAACAATGAAATAATTGCAAAGCTTGAACGCCGAAACAATTCTGTCTACATAAAAATAAGAGCACGAAAAACACTTTTCTTCACTATATATTCTAAATCCTGATCATGTGCCGTGGGAGCTACCCCACGATTGGCCTAAGTCCTGAGGTGGGCCAAACCCTCCGTCCAATAATCTGTCCTAATTATTTCTGATGATTCAAACGTTCACACGGCTCTTATAATTTAAACTTCCTTAGAAATATTGTGCGTAGCATCTTTTTTTATTGCCCACTATCTTAGCGAAATCCAAAGCTTGGATAGTGCCATTCTTTGTCTGAGGCTAACTGCAATTTTTCTCTTTGCTGATTAAGGACTTTTCTTTCTTTTTGACACTAGATTTAAACTTAATTAGAGGAAGTCGGAATTATCTTTAGAAAGAAGGAACTTTATTTTTGTGTTTTAAATATATCGCATTTTACTCATGGTACATTATTCCTTATAACACTTCAGTTACTATGGACTACAGTTCGTTCTTTAATGTAACAAACTAAAATAAAAATTGATTTTTCAATTTTTACGTCACGTTACGTCATATATGGTTATTAGTACACAATATTTGTTAGATATTACGTCATTTCACTTATTACGGCATATATGGTTATTAGTAGACAATCGGTAGAATATTCATTCTTTATTATAACCAGTCTCTTCGGAGGCGTGGGTTCAAATCTTACCGCAGGTATACGATTATCATTTATGTAAAAAAAAATCAAATATCTTTGAAAAGACTGCGGTATGAGGACATCAAAAATGCAGTTTTTAGCGGGAAAACATATTCTCTTTTAGAAATAATTTATTTTAGTTACAAAATATTTTTAACCCAATTAATTTCCTTTAAAATGAGCCATTGAAAAACTCTCCACGATGTTCCAGTGCCAAGCTATCTGTGGAAAAGAAGAAAGAAAAAAAAAATATGCCGTTTAGGCAGAATGTTGTAGTAGCCGCCACTTTTCTTTATTTTAAAGCCAATATATTTCCCTTGCTGTTCAAGCCAAGGGACAGAAAATTTCCTATACAGGGGTTTCGGACAATATATATATATATATATATATATATATATATATATATATATATATATATATATATATATATATATATATATATATATATATATATATATATATATATATATATATATATATATATATATATATATATATATATGATGTCTTGCAAAATTATAGAAGATGATAAATGAATCCAAACAGCTAATGCAAAAGGCATACAGCTAACGCAACCTAGTAAAGGACAACACGGCCTGTAGTAAACAAAAATTGCCTTAAATCCATAAAATGGTGTCAGATGGAAACAAAAAGTGCATATTTGGAATTGCCTTGGCCGAAAACCCTATATAGGTAACTTACGGTCCCTTGCCTTGAACAACAAAAAAAGATATATTGGTTTGAATAACGCAAAATCACACTTTTTACATGGGAGACATCTTTTTTTCTTTTTTCCTTGGCCGCTAGTTGGGCGCTGAAACTAGCTCATTAAAAAAAAATGCTACATCTACTCACTTTTCTAATTAACAAAAGACAATATTTTTTTTTATAATAAACAGTATTTTTTTTAAATGCAAGGTGACTACAACCGCTATATTAAAGATCATGTATGGTTTCATTCTCACCAATCAACGTTAAGGTCAGCAACACTTCAAAAGGCTTAGAGAACCAATCTACTAGCTAGTCCATCGTTAAAGAAATATCGATGACACCGTATCTTACAGAAATCATCACTTAACATGACATTAGCAATTTTCATGAAACTTATATCTTATGAAAAATAAAAACATTAACTTATATCAATAAAGCCTTCAGATAAATTTCTTTACAAACACATAACTCGTATAAGGTTTATAGGCTATTCTCCTGGGAGATGATTGTTTAGACAAATGTCATCATACATTGAAGGGGTAATGGACGCCTATTTAATTTCAACACAGATTTTATTTCTTACACTAAAACGTCATGCACCTACGCTTTCTGAGTTTGAAAATTTTCATTTTAGCTTTCCTTCACTTTTAGACTTTGCAATAGCAAAAATATCTTATATTCAAGCTTTCAAAAAATATAACATAAAAATAATATTTAGACATGAGTAAGAAAGTTTTAATAAGAATTTAAAAAGAAACACAACAGTAACTAATTGCTTGTTTGACTTAAGTTTGGACCAAATTAAGCAGAAAACAATGGAATATAAGATTATTAGACAAGTAGAGTTCTACTTTGGTGACTCCAACATTGTGAGTGACAAATTTCTTTTAGAAGAGATTCATAAAAATGATGAAGGATGGGTTCCTATTTAAACACTGTTTAAACTCAAACGACTGGCGTCTCTGTCGGATTCTCCGTTAGTAGTTGCTGAAGCATTGAGAAAGTCTGAATCTGGTTTGATTCAAGTTTCTGAGGATGGCCTGAAAATCAAAAGAGTAAAGCCTATTCCGGAAATTACAGATGAGATTAAGAGAGACATTGCTTTGAGAACAGTCTACTGTAAAGGCATCGATAAATAAAAAAAAGTCACTATGGGTAAAAAAAGGAGCCACACTTTAAAGGTACTGCATTAGTTGAATTTAAGACTAGAGAGGATGCTGAAACTTTTCTGAAACAGAAGAATGTTAAGCATGTACTGGCAAGTTTGAAAACATGGTAGGATATTTTAACACAAGATTCGACACGGGCGCTAATTTGGGGAAAGGTGGTCTAGATTTGAAAAATCACCTTTATTGTTTTTGTTTTTTTTAAATAAAAAAAATACCTTTTTTGATATTTTCGTTGAAACGAATAGAAAAAAGGACAAAATTACCATACTTTGACTTTAAGAATACATTTTGCCATTTAGTGTAGCGGGTCTGCATGCAAAATGTGTAAGGTACAGTCATTCTACAAATTATGAAGTAAGAATTGTTTTCTAACTTCATAATTTCCAAATAATTTGGATGACAAACTGTTATATTTTGGTGTTTAGGGGGGAAAAAAGTACCTAGGTTAGGTTAGGTTACGTTTTTAATATATGCTAGAGAAAAAAATTTGATAGGAGACAGAAAACAAATTAGAAACAAAGATAAAAATATGTTCATTTTCCTTCAGTTTACTATTAAAACTAAACTTTAGAACTTGGCAAGAATGTCAACTAGTAGGTTCAGGTGTGATGGATAATAAAATAGTCTGAAGTAAGCCCAGAATTCACTATATATATTAGTGAGGTAGTAACTTCAGAACTTTGCAAGAATGTAACCTAAGTCGGTCCCCCATAGAACAGAGATCCTCTGATACGTCAACCTTCATATAGCGTCAAGCGAAAAAAAAAATCTGTCTTCAGATGAAAGTTAATGTCAGGTAAAATAGAAATCACAAACCGGAAAATTATTGCGTTCTGTAGACAATTGGTTTACTCAAATATTTAGTGTCAAAATCGATCAGGAACACTTTTCAATTTTCAGACACTTGTCAATTCTTCCTCCCTACTTGGAAGTTAACTACATAAAATGCCAAAATAGTTTTACTGCCGAAAATTTCATTTCAACAACGGAGATAAATCGTTATTCTTTGTGCTGACTATCTATACCTTAGCAGCCAAAGAACTCAACATTTCTTTAGCTGCGATTGAAAAAGAAATCCATTTCCCAATGGAATTTATTGTCAAGTAGAATAAAAATCACAATAAGGTTAATTATCGAATTCTGCAGGCAATTTTAGTTTACTCAATTAATCAGTCAAAATCAAGCAGAACATTTACAGTCCAATTATTCCTCCCTACTTGGAAACTAACTACATAAAATACAAAAATACTCTTACTTCAGAAAATTTTATTTCGGCGAAGGAGATACATTATTATTCTTTGTGAAGTATTTTATTTATAACTTTAACAACAGGTTTTATAAGTTGAAATATACAAAAAAAATTTCCCTTGAAGATAGCGTCTACCATTTTGTTATTGCAGTTTATTGTAGGTCCTTGAATGATCTAAAATAATTGAGTGCCGTATGAAATGCTCATGATAACTTAAGATTATTGAATTGAATAAAAACTTTATTCTATAAGTGGATCCCTAATGCTTCACGTTTTAACAAAAATGACATGTACACCCACTTTCATAAATTAGTAATATCTCTTCTACCTTAATAGAAAGTCAGTAGACTCTTACTTTAAGGAAATTTCACTTTGCCAATACACACAGTTTCATTTCTTTGTGCAGCATTTTATTCTTCATTTTAACCACTAACTATAAGGCTTAATGTTCTCTATAAATCTAAACCTATTGACCTTGAAATAGCATTCGCTACTTGGATTTTGCTATTACTGTTTTTGTAGCCTTTTGCTTAAGATTGCTTTCTTTAAGATTGACGTAATCATTTTAGATATATTAGGTTTCATTTTCAGGTTCCCTCCATGGCTGCCCCCCCCCTAAAAAACAAAACAAATTATTACGGTATTTTATCCTGAAATCATTGGAGCTGACCACTTGCCCTCCCTCCATGGTCCGACCCCCTCCCCCCCCTCGAAAAAAAACCTAATAGATATTTTATTCCGAAAAATCATGGGAGCTGACGCTTGGCCCTCCCTCCATGGCCCGAATCCCCCCCCCCCAAAAAAAAAAACCTAATAGATATTTTAGTCCGAAAAATCATGGGAGCTGACGCTTGGCCCTCCCTCCAAATAAACTTGTTCTTTGTCTGGCTGCGCGGAATTGTTTCCTTTGTAATGCCTTTGGTTTGCGATGCCATGAGCTAGTTTAGGATTTGCCACAAGTCTTCAAAATTCCCTGGCCCTCCCCCCTCCATGGATCCGCATCAAAAAGTTAATACAGATATGCTGCTCTATTATTACCAATATTTCTATATCTTTAGTAACATAGGGCCAGGGTTTATGCAGTTACTACTGTAAGAAACTCTATAAAATTATCAATATCTATTTAAAATTAACGCCATTCACTTGAACAAATTTTGAATCCTATCACTAGTATATGCACAGTAAGCTGATGTTAAGGCCAAACCAACAGCGCCGCCTTTCAGACATGTTTTCAAGCCAGCTGAAAAATAAATAAAATGAATTAGAAAAATATACATATTGGACATTAATCTAAACTTTAGAGCAATATTAATAGCTGCCATTACTTTTTATACAATTCTAGTTGTATATTTCAAACGGAAAGGAATATCAATTACAAATAAATCTACAGATACTTTATTCACCTGTGATTTTGAAACTAGGCTGAATTTCCAGCTGGGTTAATAAATAACCGTTAGGCATTAGAAAAACTGCACTCATCCTAATTTGGTTTTATTTAAGACCATCATCAGCAGATAAACTGTTCATATGCCGATGAACTTCCAGAATTTTTATCATTATTTATCACTGTCTAATAAAAGTATCTCCTTTTAAGTCGCTTTGTATGACTCCTTTTTAATCCCATTCGAGGATATACAATTGACTCTAGATGTTTATTTTGACTCTAGATATTGACTCTAGATTAGACAATTGAGTCAATTTTTGGCAAACTATAATCCTGCTTCCATTAAAATAGTTATATACTCTCAACATTTCGTACAATACAGCACTAGAAAGTGGTATCGAACCATGTTGTTTGTACAGCTATTATCTAATAGGAATGGATACCTAAACTCACTACCCAATAGCCTACTCACTTGAATGGATACCTAAACTCACTACCCAATAGCCTACTCATTTGAATGGATACCTTAAACTGTCCAGTAGAAGCTGTCGGAATCCTATAATCAGCTGTGAGACAGTTTTGCAGAATCCTGTAAAACTGTCAGATTAAACTGTCATAAGAAATAATTTTGAATGAAGATACAAAAAAAGGTATTATCAAAAATCTATGGATGGGGTGGAGGAAGGGTGTTGTTTCAATTTGTTTTAATGAAAATACCAAAGAGGTTTTCAAAACAAAATTATTATTTTGTGAACTATAGAGGTAATTAGATACTCTATTTTCACCCCTGAGTCCCAAGGCCCAGTGTGGGCTTTCCACAATTGAAAAAAGTTTGGAAGAATAGAAAGATAAGTCTAGGACCCAATCAATTTTTTTTTTTATAAAGAATACAGCATATTGCAATACAACCTTGTTTTATGTCCGTACAGCTTAATGTTTGATATATATTCCTTTAAACCGGTAGCGAAAACTGCCCTTTACAATTCTCTAGAAAACATCAAGCATATATTCCTCGCCTTGTTGAAGCGAGCTCGTTTCAAAGCCATACTTGTCGAGTGGTCACTTGACATAATTTTTAATAATGCAACTTCCAGGATCCTAATTTTAGCTTAAAGACACTTTTAGTCAGGATATGTTTGACGGCAATGTTCCTGGCCAATTGTCCAGAAATTACACTTATTTCCTGGGCAACTTCTACATTCAACAAATTAAAAACATAATTGAAGTGTATATATAAACATACTGTTACACGAATTTGGCTAACTGCTTTTTCAAGGTTACTATAAAGACCCAAAAACAAATTGCTTTCAAACATGGGCGCCCATAAGCTGAATTCCAGGGGGGGGGCAAACCTGGTCTAATTGGCACTTTCAATGCTATATAATAGATATCTCAGAACAAAAATATAAAACTTAGGCAGCATCATTCAGCCAGGTGGGGCGCCCCCCCCCCTTTTGGGTGCCCCGGCTTTCAAACGAAAACGTTAGCCTACAAATTTAAAGGAAGAGGGTGGAAACGGCAAAATCAGAAAAAAATTTCTACGATGTAGAGGAATTAAATGAAAGATTTATTCTTAAAAGTTAGGGGAATCCTCAATATGTCCATAAATATAATTGCAATTGACACTAACTTTTAAGATGAAGTACAAATGATACAATTATTTAAACTTTAACACAAAAAAGATTAAATGAAATATTTATTGTCAATAAAAATTCAACAAAAAGACTAGCTAACAAAAAAAAAACTTCGTCATTGTTTTTGTGAATTTTAAATGAAAGTACCAGGGAGGATTCTAACACCAGAACAACATATCATGCTCTCTGACATAATCTCAGAGTTTAACGCTTTTCAAATTTTAATGGAATCGACTAAAAAAGGGACTTAAATGCATCATTTCTTGTTTTTTGGCTAAAATAATCTTAAACTATGAATCAAAAATAAAAAAATGATTTAAAATGTAAACGCAATTAGTGTTTTTTTTACGTCACTGATTCCAATAGACTTACAATGGCCATATTAAACGTTTGGTCACTCTTCCAAAATCCTCAACCACCATTCATCTATGGTTATAGCTTTTAAAAAAAAAAAAAAAAAAAATCCACAATCAATTTATACATACAGAGCAAGGAAAGGGGATTTATATTGAAAGATCCCCCATACAAAAAATAGACTTACTATTTTCACCCGCCCTCCCCTCTTTACAATTTCAGGCAGTAATTTGTCTCACCTTGCATCTCTAATACATCTTGGTTTATGACATTAAGTACCAATAAAAATTATATTTGGAAACCCAAGACGAGTATGAACTCTTGTGGTTCCTTTTTTTAATCAGCCTGCACTGTCTGTTCTGTCATACACTACCCATACTTGATGTGTGTGAAGCTATCTACAGCCATCTACTTGCAATGCAGATAGAGATGACGCCTTGAGATCACAAACTGCCCATATATATACAATCATTGGTCATGTGAATATTTTTTGTTCATGCCTTTATGAATTCCTTCCTCATGTTTTTCACATTATTTACATCTTTTTTTTTATAGGTTAGGGGGTTCCTTTTTGGGAAGCTTTTTTTCCAGACTACAGCTAATTTTTGCCACTAATTGCCTAATTACTACTTGTATTATAGATGTTAGTCACTTATAATTCTTAGAAAGAGTGCTTTCTAAATCTTCAAAGAGAGATAGCGACGAGCAAGAAAAACACAGAATAGGAAAAAGAGAAGGCCAATTACCGAAAATGTTGGGGTTGGGGTGGCCAAACATTTTTTTTCAAAATAAATTGGGCAGAAATATATTTTTTTCAATGAAACTACCAAAATTTTTTTTCGAAATCTATCCCTCCCCCCAATTGGCACTACTGAAAGTGAAACTAGCCTCTTTTTCTTAGAAAAAAAAACTTTTACTTACCGCTGGATTTGTACAGTAAACCTGTAATAGCTCCTGAGGCAACTGTAATTACTTTGTCATCATATCCTCTTGCATACAGCAATACTCCAGTACCACTGTACATAACTGCTATTACTCCCAAGGAAGATGCTACATTTGCACCCTGTTTCATTGTATAATTCAGTACCCTGGAAAATTCGAACAGTTAAATAATCAAGCGCATTTTGTTTAGGGATATTTAAGGGATTCTTCATTGTTGTCCAAATAAAAACTTGGGAGTAACAATTGTGTTTATACAAGTTGGCTAACAGCCAACTTAGTCTACCAACAGCTGTTAGTTAAATTCTCTAGTATAATATGTTCTTGAACATATTAATAATATGTTATTGAACATACAAGAACATAATAATATGTTCTTGAACATACAAGAACATATTAAATAGTTTTAGCACAAGAACACTTTAGAAATGTTGCTGGAGAAATTGTTGATAGATTATAAACATGAAATGCAAAATATTCAGATACAATTAAAACACGTTGGTACAGTACGGATTCAGGGGAGGGGCGAGGGGGCACGCCCCCCTAACGTAGTCTAAAGTAGTGTAATTTACTTAATTAACGCAAGTTTGCGTTAATTAAACTTGCTCCTAACGCAAGTTTATCAGATCAACCTATTTTCCCCCCCCTAAAAAAATCCTGGATCCGCCCGGGCGTTGGTAGGTTTTGAGCACGAAATCCAAAGATATTTAAATCTCTAGATCTCTTAACACCTCTAGTCCTAGTTGGAATTTAGCCTGATTATTTGTATTTCAAATTTTAGTGATCATTGAAGCACACCTTTAAAAGACTCGAGAATTCCTTATTTCATGAAACAAGGCTTTTTTGACAATTTTAGGGGTATTTTATGCCTTCCTTCAATATATGATTGCCATTTTATCCTAAAATGAAGAATATAGAAAAACAAAGATTATGGCATGTAGCTATATCTTGTGGTTTCATTTTGATATATGTCACATAGATTTTCAAACTTGAAACATGAAAAGTATAATCTTAGAAACATGAGAATAGAAAATCCTTATGCTTTCTGTCACGTTAATAAGGGAATACAATACTGAAGTTTGGTTTTATGAAAAAAAAGAAGCAAATATTATGTCTTATCTTGGCCAGTTTTAGCTCTTTTAAATAAAAATATTTCTATAAATATGTCCAGTAGAAGAAACTCTACTAGATCTTGTGAGTCTTTTTTGAAAGAGTTTCATCTACAAATGTCTTTGATTTGGCTGTCACTATAGGCTATATGAATAGGCAGCACCAAATCAACATAAATGTTAAGTACAATCATCACATTTTCTGAGGGTTCCCCTTAAAAACCCTCACCGCAACCTCAAAAGGTTGAGAAGTTACAAAAGGATTTTTCTTCCGGGGGGATAAAAAAACTAAAAAAACGCATTAAAAATGTGTTTATATTCATTTTTTTTTTCAAGTTTTCACGAGCCAGAAAAATATTTCGGGGGGTGGAGAGGGGGCACCAACAACCTATCCCCTCTGGATATGGCCTTGGCCCCAACCCCAGAGCCTTTTGTAGGTTACCGTTGCAGAGTTTAGCATAGAAACAATAAATAATCCTCACTTACTGCGTCATTCTCAATTTCCCAGTATGCCCTGCAAGAGCAGTCTGTCTGACCCCATTGTATAGGCCAGTAACACCTCCTATTGTTGCCCCACCCATGACCGAAGCACCAATTTGGGAAAAGGCAAGTTCAAGTATACCCTTTTGTCTGGAGGCACCTTCAGGAAAGATAAATTCTGGTTGTTGTGCATTTAAGTAACTTGGGTCAAAATTCAAATATGGTGACAAGGTAGATGCTTTCCCTCTTGTTGTTCCATAAGCTGGAATTATAAAAGACAAAATTTTCAGTTAATTCATTTAATGTTCCTACTCTACTCTAAGACTAATCCAAAGGAACACATATATAGTCTCTTTCCCTTCAGAAACATTAGTAGTAGCAGGACAAAATTTTTTTCATAAAACAACAGACAAAATCAACTAGTAACACCAAAAGCATTGCTTGCAAGGGGGTGCTACTAACAAGAAATTAATAAACAACAAATAATAGGTATAATGATTAGATATAAGGTATAATATATATATTAGGTATAATTAGGACAAACATAATTTCAAAAAAAACAACAACAAAATAAATTAGTAACACACCAAAAGCATTGCTTCCAAGGGTATGCTGCTAACAATAAAATAATATTAACAACAAATGTTAGATCCAATGAGCAGGAGGGGGATACTATATACCTAGAAATGCTAATAGAAACAAATAACACACAGGAAGAAGCATCATTTACCATAAATTTTGTAATAAAAAAAGAAGCACATATAAATAAAAAAAAACATTTTACATTGTGGTTTAAAAGTAATTTTTAGGAATCTACCCCCCCCCCCCCAAGAAAAAACAATCCATATTTTGGAGGTTTTGCAGTCATTTCATATCAGAGCAACCACGCTGTTTCAGCCATGATTTAAAATTTTGAAAAACTTTTTTTCCCAGTTTTAATCTTAGTTTCATAAAACTATTCAAAATTTTGATGATTTCACTTTGTTGTATTGTGAAGACAAATACTTAT
>NC_142814.1:45768862-45776243 GCF_049724085.1 Artemia sp. Qi Xiang Cuo | reverse complement strand
CGCTGAGGGCGTGCCAAAAACACACCTGGAGAAAGAGGTCATTGACCGATTACGCAATCATTCTCACTAATGACTCTATGCCCATATATGGACTCCCCGTCCGCGCTGGTACCCCCATCTCTACTTAGGATTTCTTTTTGTTTCAAGTTTCAATATGTCTCCCTAGTTTCCGTTGAAATTTTTTTTTTTTATTTAATTTTTGGTTGTTTTCATTTAATACCAGGAAATCATCACTACAAATCCGTCCCTGCTGAAAATTCCACCCAGATATTTTCTTGTGGACAATTTTGCCTAGAAATTTCTCTTAAGCCTATTTTCATTTGAAAAAAAAGACTTGTCTTTCATTTAATTTTTGATCTTTTTCAAATCATGCCGGAAAACTCCTTCAACACGAAATTTTTCATTGAAATCTCATCCTCCGAATGGAAAGTTTCTTCCACGGAAAATCCTCTGATGAAGAATTTCTCCCGCAAAAAATTCCCACATGGAGAATATCTTCTGCGGAAAATTCCGCCACGAAGAATTACTCCCACTGAAAACTTTCCCATGGAAAATTTCCCCGTGGGAACTCCCTCCTCCCACAAAAAAATCTCCCAGGCAATTTTAACCTCTCTGAAAATTTACCGCGGATAATATCCCCGGAACATCTCTAGATGTTAAATTGAATCGGCAAAGAGAAAGTAAAATAAATTTGATATGAGTTCTGGCAAATTCTCCCTTATAATATTTCTCCTTATAAATTCATCTTCGGAAACTTCCCTGCCCATGGAAAATTCTCCCCGTGGAAAATCCCCTTGCGAAAAATTTCCCTCCTTAAAAACGTCTATTTACTTCCAAATAACAGAAACTATATGTAAACAACAGACAAAATTCATAACTCATAGCCCTTCCCCCGGGCACCATGGGGGGATCATGACAATTTCCTCGGAACATCTCTACATCAAAAATTGAATCGGCAGAGAAACATTATGACGAATTTCGTATAGGAGTTATGACAGATTCTCCGGTGTAAAATTCCCCCTTGTTAGTTCAGCCCCGGAAACTTCCCTGCCCATGGGAAATTCTACCTGTGGAAAATCCCCCCACAGAAAATTCGCCCTCCCCTAAAAAGGCCTGTTTACTTACAAATAAAAAAATACTATACGTAAACAATAGGCAAATTCATAACTTAAAGCCCTTTCCTCAGGTTGCGGGGAGTCAGGTTATCTCCGGAGGAACATTTTTTCGATCTTTCAACTATGGTGAACAAAATGAATATCTCAAAATTGGGATCGGGTGTTTTCAGGGAAAATGGGCGTGGGAGGGGGCTATTGGCTCTCCAATATCTCGGGTCACTTTAAAAGGGAACTAGAACTGTTATTTTCTTTCGAACTAGCACTTTCCCAACATTCTTGGGCCTTTGAATTGATGCGATCACGCTGGCGAAAGAAAGAGGAATAAATAAACATGCATCCGTGATTTTTATTCTGACAAAAAATATAAAGTTCTACATTTATGCTGACGGGAGGTTAAAATCTTTACTGTAGGGTTCCAAGATATGCTGAATCTGATGGCACGCTTTTCTTTAAGATTCTTTGCCTTTTTTGGGGGTTTCTCCCTTTCCCAAAAATCACACAAATTTTCTCAGGCTCGTATATTTTGATGGGAACATTAAACTGAATGAATCCTATATAATTGGAATCAGCATAAAAAGCCAATCCTCTGTTATATGAGCAAGGCCTATAAGCTTAGAAGGCAATTATACAGCCAAGGCCTTTTGGAGGTTCTCAGCAACATTTGGAAGTCCTCCTGACTAAACGTATTTTTAGTTTGAGAACAGGCTATACCAACTTATGGATACAGGTAAGTATGCTGTGTATCAGCATGTATGAGTCAATGGATTAAATACATCATTGTTCTTCTTCTCACCCATTTCCCAAAAAATTTTCTATGTTGAACTTTTCTGCAAGACGTTTACCAGTAGCAGAAAAGGCCGAAAATAGTCAAATATAATCAAATATCGTTTTCGAAATTGATAATTTCGTTTCGATATTCGATATCGATATTTGCTCTGATATATCGATATATCAATATCGATATTGAATATCGCCCAACACTAGTTTTAAGAGTTCACTGTGTGAGTATTGGAACAATGTATTCAAATAGGCAATGGGCAATGGTTTGATTTTTTATACTGTGATTTATAATTGATTTTAGTTGATTTTTTATACTAAACATCCAGATTTTTTTTTGACAAACCACAAAAACAAGCAATAAAATATAAGAGGCCCTTTCCAAGTAACGGTGAAAAGGCAACTGAGAAGAAAAAAAAATATCAGACATTGAACGACTATACAAATAATAATGTCAATAATAATAATAATAATAATAATGTCAAAAAAGACATTAAACATGACAAATAATTTTGTGTTAAGGTCTTTTGAACGCTTATCCCTTACTAGGTAGGTTATTATCTGATATCTTACTAGGCTGTGAAATACGATTTTAATAAAAGATTTTAATATGAAGGATCGGAATTAATGAGTTCATTTAAATGGGGGTGAAAAAAATTATCCAGTGTCTCTATTAAGCGTGATTTTTCTGTATTTGCTTCTTGATTTCAACAGCCTCCCTAAAAGCTTGCATGAGACATTTAACGGGACGAAGATGAGGGTGTTATCAAAGAAACTAAAACGGCATGGTTTATCCTAAAGTGCTGAGCTAAGGTGGAATCGAAACTCTTGAGCCTTTGGCGTAGCTTCATGGCTTTGTCGATTGAAGATTTGTGTTCTGATAACCTCTCTCCTAATTGTTGATAGGTCCTCCCAATGTAGAAACAACCACGAGAACGAGAGATTTTTTGAACACCAATGGCTAAAATGGTGCGAGTTTTATCCTTGTTGCAGTTTGATAAAAGAGAGTTAAAAATGATTGAAAGGCAACCGGCATCTTCTACAACCCTTTTGGCTGCCCTCGCCCCAAAGACATCTGATCAAAATATTGAAGATAGGCACACAGTTCAAAAATTGGTGAAAAGGTCTAGTAACAAGGCTTCCAGGGATAACTTGACCCCTACAGCCAGTGAGGCAAGAGTTAGTTACGGAAGTTGCCCATTTTTTACATATTTGTTTTGTTATTGGGAAAGGGGGACATGTTTTACCCTGTATCTCTAAAACGGCTAAGGGTACTAAGGTGAAAATTTCAGGGAATGTTTAAGTATTTTGTTTTACCTAAATCAAAACCCACTGTGCATGTAAGTTGTCAAAAGGACTTATCAACAATACCTCAGGAACGGCTTAGGTTATTCAATTGAAACTTTCAGGGCATGTTGAGGGGGATGATGAAATAACCAAAAGACACTGTGTGCATACTACTAATACGACTACTTCTACTATGACTACTACTACTGCTATTACTATGACTACTGCTACTGTGACTACTACGACTACTATTACAACTAGGACTACAACTACTGCCATAATTATGGCTAATACTTACTATAACTATTACTGCTACGATTAATACTGCTGTGATAGCTAGTGCTGCGACTACAACTACTACGATCACTATTGCTGTCACTGCTACTACTACTAAAACTACGACTAAGAGTACTACTATAACTACTGCTACTACGAGTACTAAAACTACTACTACTACAGCTGCTACTAATACTACGACTAGTACTATTGCTATGAACAAGATTGCTACTACTAAAACTACTACTGCAACTGTTCCGACTACTACAAATACTTCTACTACGACTTGTACTACTGCTACGAATACGACTACTACTACTACGATTACTGTCGCTACGACTGTTGCTACTATGACTACTGCTGCTGTAGCTATTTTGATTACTACTATTATGACTACTGCTAAAACGGCTACGACGACTTTTGATACTACGACTGCTACTACAGATGAAAAAAATCCTGCAAAATAAGTTTTTCGAAGAAAAGCAAAAGGTACTAAGGCGAGGGGTAAGGGCACTAAAGTGAAATTTTCAGGAAATGTTGAGGGGTTTTACCCTAATTAAAAACATACTATGTACATGCAGGTTGTCAAAAAAGTGCGTCAAGCAATACCTTTGACGCAAGAGCAGCTTTTCAAAGAAAAGTAAAGGGTACTAATGTGTAGGTAAGGATACTAAGGTGAAAACTTCAGAGATTATTGGGGGGCTAAAGTAAAAAAAAGATTAATTAAGCTTTAGACAGGGAGAAATAAAGTCAAATAGTAATTCAAGCGGAAAACGAACATAAATCACTGTCATTAAATAAACGAACCACAAAACGAACAGAAATTACAAAAAAATGATCAGTTTAACACAAAACTAACGCAAAAAGGAGTAGAGCCTATTCTTTCTAAAGACCAGAGAATCATTTTCATTTTACTGAAAACAAAATGCATTTTAAACGGCTTCACCTTTTTAACGCTAATAAATACAAAATTTCCCAGTATATAATCAATGATATACTGATAAGTGTTAATAAATCAATGTATTTTAAACTGTTAGTCTTAGATTAATTTGAACTTTTCATTAATCTTTGTTATTATTTTGACTTTCTTGTTTTTGATGATGTTATGAAAAACAAAAACACAGCTCGAAATCAAAATTGTTTTTAGTAAAATGCAATGACGTTTTGGTCATAAATCTTAGAGGGCGTTAGCCCCTCTTTTTTGTGATAATTTCTGTTCGTTTCAAGTTTGATTTGAATATTTCTTGTAATACTATTTTTTATTTCATTTATTTACTGATAATGATTTATGCTCGTTTGACTCTAGAGTTATTATTTGAATTTATTTCTGCTCACCTTTTGTTTAATATAGCCCTTTACTTTTTTTTGAAAAATTCCTTTATGGAATGTTTTTTTTTTAATTAGTTTTATTTGGAGAGCGAATATGCATTTCGCAATATCACGAGCGGTATAGAAATCCCACCGAAACTAGCCTAAATTATGTCTTGTTTTACATAAAAGTTTTTTAACTTTTCAACCAGGTGAACTGAATTTTCAATGTGCTAAATAGTAAATAAGTTATACATTAAAATGGTCAAAAGTAAAATTTCCGCTGTAAAATGGTGTATTTCAGTGTCTGAGAAATCAAGCATTTGACAGACAAAATTAGTTTTGTTATGTTGGCTCCACGGAATAAAAATAGTTACGGAACGCATAGGCACCCCTTCCAGGGGGTCATTTTATATGACGAGCCCTCGTGAAAAATTACGTATTTGGGATCTATATAAATAAATTGTTTTCTATTCAAGTCGGAAAGTTGGACTTAGTCCGTGTATCGTAAATTTATCTAATTTTTCAACCTTCAAGGGTACACGTCTCTCCTGAACGAAAGACAAGGTTCATATCAAAAAGCCTAAACGATGCATCCAACAAAATATTGAGTATTTGGAATTCAAAAATTATTCGTTTAATTTTAAGTTTTTTTTTATTAAAGGTTCTTGGTTGAAACCTGCCGCTCGCAAGTCCTTTTCCCGTGAAGACTGGGGACTTTTTAGATGAAAATTCGCTGTGTTGCGATTGGACAACTGAAACAAAAAGATGTTTTTTTATACCCTAAAAATCCAAATGACCTTTCGTTTCTGAATTGCCCACAAATGAATGTTTCCTGATTTTGAATTCTGATTCAGATTTTGTTTTCATTTTTTATCTTTATATGATTTTCTTTAAGGTTCTTACGAAGCCGGTGTTGCTAGTTACAAACATGTCTACTTCAATGCCACTTCGAATACCCTGAAAATTTGGACAACAACTGCTATCTTCATGATATCGTCATATGAATCTGTGAAATACCTCTTACATTTATTGTTACGTGGAAAACTTCGCTGTTCAATGTTTATTCTGTTTGTTTCAGTTTACTATTCTCATTACTATGCATGGTGGGGATATTTTAACTATTGGAATGACGATTTCTATTCTCAGTGGAACCATCAACTATTTTTTACTATAACTGAATTGGTCTCCACAATTTGTGTCCTGACTATGTGTGATAAAACAGTAGATATATCTGTAAAAAAATGTTATGTCATATTAAGTATAGCTATAGCACATATTCTTATTAGTTGTGTTGATCAGTTTATATTAAATATTGTATTAGGGGAAGGTAAGTTGCACCAGGTTTTAAGGGACTTATTTTTAATGCTGCCAGACTTGTTGCATATTATAATGCCGCTATATGAAATGAAAAAAGTTGCATCCCGAAATTGTAAAAAACTAAATAATTTTATGTCTGCCAGATATGCTTTGTTTTCTGTATCTGGAATTTTTGTTTTGTTTACTTTATCTCGCTATTTGTAACTATAAGTCACAGTTTATGTAATTATCCAATATGATCAGCCCCTATCTCTCCCATTATAAAAACCCGGACCGGGGTTCGAGTGCTCCAAAGAACGTAGAAACATAAGTGGCATCTTATCTTTTCACGGGTAGACAAGTCAGACGCGAAACAATCGGAAACAAGTAGAAACCTCCTGTTAGGAATAATACACTCAGACGCGAAACAATCGGAAACAAGTGGAAACCTGCTATCCATAACTGCAGGAAGAAGTGGGAGGAGCTTTTTGTTCGCACCGAGAACGAAGACCAGAAATGATCTGCGATAAGCTTACTGGATAATTATATAAACTGTGCTATAAGTGCTTGATATTTTAATCTCAGGAAATACTAATACTGTTTTTGCGTGTTAATTTACGTTGCTTTGACATTAACCGATCCCCGCTACAGCAAGGTTTGGCGGCAAGCTTGCTACTTGTCCCTGTAAAAATACGCAGCAACTGAAACGTTTACTCGACGTCCTATACGCCAGCAATGGCTCAGGAGGATCTTTATCCTCTTTTTATGACATTAACAACGCACTCTTTGATTAGAACTAACTGTCCTAGATTTAATTATTTTAAGTCTTTGAAAACGTCAGGTGCACGCAAACGTTCTCAACAGCTAAAAAACGTGGTTTATTGAGTAAAACAAAAATGACTAAGCAAGAAATTAGCAAGAAACTACATCCCTCTGACGTTTTTCTATTAATGAAGAATAGAAAAATTAGATAAAAAATAGGTTAGTACCTGCCTTAACTGTAAAAAAAAATTCATCGCTTAATATTTATTCCCCCAAGGAATACAAATACTGTTTTTGCGCGGAAATGTACGTTCCTATGACATTAACAACGCACTCTTTGATTAGGATTAGCTGTCTTTGACAGCTTTGACGATGTCAGGTGCATGCAAACTGTGTCAGGTGCACGCCTTAACTGTGGAAAATGATGTACTTAAGGTGCACGCAAATATCGATAACAGCTAAAAAATCTAGTTTATTGAGTATAAAAATATGACTAAACAAGAAATTGGCAAGAAAAATAAGTTTCTCTATTCCTTTCCTATTTACTAGGCTTAGAA
>NC_142814.1:45666362-45763862 GCF_049724085.1 Artemia sp. Qi Xiang Cuo | reverse complement strand
AGTTTCTAGTGCCCTGCCCAAGTGACAAAAAATATTGGAGGGCAGCTACCCACCCTCCAACCCCCCTTTTTTACCAAAATTTTCCGATCAAAATTTTGAGATTTTGATCGCCATTTCCTTCAGCATGGTCGAAAGATCTAATAACTTCGTCTTTGAGGATGACTTGATCCTCCATAACCTCCGAGGGAAGAGCTGCAAGTTATGAACTTTGCCCATTGCTTACAAATAGCATTGGCTTTTGGGAAGTATAAAGATATTTTCGGGAGTAGGGGAGATTTTCTGGTGGGGTTGCATACATGGGAGGATATTTCCATGGAGAAGTTCTCGTGTGGGAAGGGAATTCTCCATGGGAATTCTCCATGGGAGGGGGAGCTGGATTCCCCAGTATTAATTTAAAAAAACTATTGTGAATTAAATTAAAAAAATAAGTTTTTTCTCCTGAAAGTAAGTTGCAACATTACTGAATATCAAAAAAGATGTTTTTCAAAATATGGATGGGGACATTTGCACCCCACTCCCACCTATTGGACGCCCATGACCCATGGCTATTATAATTCTATTTCTTCATAAATACAAAAGTTGAGGATTAATAAGCATGACACAAAATATGTTGCATGTGAATTTCAAATTTTTCAAACAAAAGGAAATAAGATTTGTATGACGTAAATATTTTTTGGGCTGTTTCGACGAAGAGATTGAATTTATTCTTCACCATAACAAGCAGGTCTTTAATTTTATTATAGGCAATTTTCAAGGACGTATGACCAGCGCAGTATTACGAGTGCGCATTTTAACATTATCTTAAAATTAGTAAATTGCTCGAAAATTAGAAAAAAGGACCAAACGAATCAAATTATCGGGCCTACATTTTTTTCAAACGTTTGTAGTATTTTACGTAAATCATGGCTGTTGTTACTCGAAATGTCGTGTGGTTGTTTAAGAATTTTCTATTATATATGCCAGAAATAAAAAATCACCTTAAAGAAAAGCGATTTGCCTTTATGGAAAGTTGATTCGCCTTTATAGAAAAAAGTTTATAATGGACGAGACAGGGTGATCCTTTAAGGTACCGATTCGCTTTTATAGAAAAAATAATATTTTTTCTGTCAGTAATATGAGGCACATAGAAAAATAGGGGGCCTTAGCCCCCTTGCCTCTTCCACGTAACATTATCTTAGAATATTAGTAAATGTTCTGTTTTTAAATGTTCTGTGTATTGTCCCATAATTTGTCTGGGTTATGCTGCATGAAAAGCCATGAAATTTGCCATCTTAAGGATTTTTAAGGGGTGCTTCCCCCTTTTTTTTCGAAAATAAGGCAAATTGTCTCAGGTTCGTAGCTTTATTTTTACTCTAACTTTTTACGCGTGATAATTTCTTAAGGAATATAATTAAAATAATCATGTATATAATAATTACTTTTATTATTTCAGTTACTATGGGCTACAGTTCATTCCTTAATGTAACTTCTTTTCAAAATTAAATTAGTTACTATTGCTTAGAGTTCGTTCTTTACCATATCGTAAAAATTTATTTACATTAATAATTATTTTTTTTAATTAAAAAAGATTTCTATATACAGCAATTTCCTTTAAAACGAGCCATTACACAGCTCTCTATTATGATGAATAAATACCTATGATTATGAAGTCATTCATCAATCTTGACCATAAAAATGCAGTTTTTTTGGTAAAAAATAATTTTACACTAAACACAACTTTTTTAATTACAAGAGGTTTATAGCCCCATCAATTTCCTTTAAAATGATCCATTAAACAGCTTTCTGTGATTTTCCAATGCCGAGCTAGCTAAGGAGGAAAAAAGATGCCCTCGATGCTGAATAACCTGATTGCAGCCACTTCTTGATTTTCACGCCAATATATTTCCCTTATTGTTCATGCCAAGGGACAGAAAGTTTCTTGAATAGGGGTTTTGGACAAGGCGGTTCTAATAGTGTACATCTTGTTTTGATATGACTATCTTTAGGAGTTATGGGTTAATACATTTTTTAGTATTGGACGTGATCGTCTCTTACTAGGTTGCAAGCTACTGCTGCAACCCGGATGAATCAGGCAGCTAACTAAGTCCAATATGTACAATAGTTTGTTCTTTACTAGATTACATGAATCTCTAGAGTCATGATATGATTAAACTTACATAATCTGTTTGACTATACTGATCTCTTATGTAAAAATATTGTCACAAAATGTATAATTTTTCATAATATACAAGCATTGGTAGCTCTGTCGTTAGAGCGTAGGTTTCTTAATAGTAAGGTCATGAGTTCAATCCCCACTCGGGGTAAAATTTTATTTGTTTTATATGTTTGTATGGGGGCGTAATAAGAGACAAACCTAAGAGAATGAGACAGCTAGCTAAGTATAATATCTGCCTCAGTTTGTTCCTTACTAGGTTTCAGCTATCTCTGCAGTCATGATACCTATGAAACTGACATAATTCCCATTTAAAATTAATCGATTTTTTATAGCTGGCTCTCATCCAGTTGGCTCGAATTCGATTCCCGGTTTGGGAAATTTTTACTTATGATGATTTCTTAACGAATATAATTAAAATAATCATCTGTATAATGATTCCTTTTATTACTTCAGTAAATAAGGGCTACAGTTCGTTCCTTAATGTAAAATACTATAATCCTAACTACGACGGTAAAATGGTAATCATACATGAGCGTAACTAGTGGTTATGATAGCTGGCATTCATCAGGATTGGCCATAAAAATGCAGTTTTTCGTGGAAAAATCGATTCTATTTTTAAAATATTTTATTTTTATTAAAAATGGCACTGGATCTAGCAATTTAATCACCTTTAAATCACCTTTAGCTCTCTGTGGAAAAGAAAAAAGATGCCGTTAGGCAGAATGCTGTAGTGGCTGCCACTTTTCTTGATTTTCAAGCCAATATAAATCCCTCTCTGTTCAAGCCAAGATCAGTATAGTTCTTTTTGTCGCAAAAAAAATCTGTTTGGTTTCCTTGATAGATTGGATACACTTATGCTTTTTTGATTTGATTAAATTTTAAGAGCAGAAGTAGCCTCGAAAATTTGAACATAATACCCTCAGTCGTTCTTGGGATACTGCTGAGAACCCTTATTGGGAATTAGCATTAACACAGTGCATTTTGATTTAATCTTAAGGCAAGATTTAGTTTTTAAACATAATGGGCAATAGGAGGGTGGGCGTGGGTGGGGGAATAGCTGCCCTCCAATAACTTTCAACTATTAAAAAGGGCATTAGCCCTTTCTATTTTCAGTCGAATGAGCTCTTTTTGAAGTTTCCTTGACAACTCCTTGGATACGAAGTGCCCTGGTCTAAATAAAAAAAAATAAAACATTGTACCCACATCGATCTTTAGTATAAAAACGTCAAGCCTTCCAATCACTTTTGAGTATTAAAAAGGGCACTAGCCCTTTCAATTTCCGATCGAATAAGCCATTTTTGAGTTTCTAGCCAGACAACGCTTTCTATAAACACCTTATATGCCCCCATGGCCTAAATTACAACCTTTTCCCAGAGGGCTGTGAGGGGGTTGTCATCCTCAAAGACCAAATTTCCAGAACTTTCAACTATGTTGAACAAAATGGCTATCTCAAATTTTGATTGGATGTGTTTGGGTAAATGGCGGGCGTGAGAGGGGCGTTAGGTGCTCTCTAATCACTTTCAACTATTGAAAAAGGCACTAGCCCTTTCAATTTCCAATCGAATGAACCCTTTTGAAGTTACTACGACAACGCTTTCTATAAAAACGTTATATACCCCAGGGCATAGCTTACAACCCTTGCCCTGAAGGCCGGAAGGGGGAGTGTAATCCTCAAAGACCTAATTTCCAAAATTTTCAAATACGTTGAACAAAATTGCTATCTCCAAATTTTGATTGGATATGTTTGGAGAAAAGGTTGGCGTGAAAGGGGGGTTAGTTGCCCTCCAATCAGTGGTGAATCCAGAGAGGGGGGAGCGAGGGGGTCGCCCTCCCCCCTAGCGTAGTCTAAAGTAGTGTAATTTACTTAATTAACTCAAGTTTGTGTTAATTAAACTTGCTCCTAAAGCAAGTTTACCGGATTGACCTATTTTGCGCCCCCCTCCCTAAAAAATCCTCGATCCGCCCCTGCCTCCAATCTCTTCCAACTATTAAAAAGAGCAAGAGCCCTTTCAATTTCCAATTGAAAAAGCCCTTTTTGGAGTTTCTACGACAATGCTTTTTCTAAAACCTTAGATGCCCCCAGGGCATAACTCACAACCCCTGCACTGAGGGCTGTGAGGGGGTTATCTTCCTCAAAGACCTAATTTCAAGAACTTTCAACTACGTTAAACAAAATGATTATCTCAAAATTTTGATTGAATGTGTTTTGGAAAATAGTGGCTGTGAGAGGGGGGTTAGTTGCCCTCAAATCACTTTCGACTATTAAAGAGGGCACTGGCCCTTTAAATTTCCAATTGAATGAGCTCTTTTTGAAGTTTGTACAACAACACTATCTATAAAAACCTTAAATGCCCCAGGGCATAACTTACAACCCTTGCCTTGAGGGTCGTGGGGGGAGTGTCATCCACAAAGAAATAATTTCCGGAGTTTTTAACTACGTCGAACAAAATGGCCATCTCAAAATTTCATTGGATGTGTTTGGGGAAATGGTGGGTGTGAGAGTGGTGTTAATTATCCTCCAATCACTTTCGACTATTAAAAAGGGCACAAGCCCATCTAATTTCCAATCAAATGATCCCTTTTTGTAGTTGCTAAAACATTACTATCTATAAAAACCTTATATGCTCCCAGGGCTTAACTTACAACCCTTGCCCTGAGGGCTCTGTGGGGGTGATCATCCTCAAAGACCAAATTTATAAATCTTTTAACTGCGTTGAACAAAATTCCTATCTAAAAATTTTGATTGGATGTGTTTGGGGAAAAGGTCGGCGTGAGAGGAGGGTTAGTTGCCTTCCAAGTACTTTCAACTATTAAAAAGGGCACTAGCCCTATGCCTTTCCAATCGAATGAGCCGCTTTTTAAGTTTCTACGAAAAGCTTCCAATAAAAACCTTATATGCCCCCAGGGCATAACTTTAAACTCTTACCCTGAGAGCCGTGGGGGAGTGTCATCCTCAAAGGTATAATTTCCGGACCTTTCAACTACTTTAAACAAAATGGCTATCTCAAAATTTTGATTGGATGTGTTTCAATTAATCGTGGGCGTGGAAGGGGTGTTAGTCGCCTTCCAATCACTTTCGACCATTAAAAAGGGCACTAGCCATTTTAATTTCCAATTAAATGAACCCTTTTTGAAGTTTCTACGACAACGCTTTCTACAAAACCTTATATGCCCCTAGGGCATAACTTACATCCCTTGCCCTGAGGGCTGGGGGGGCTGCCATCCTCGAAGACCTAATTTCAGAACTTTTAACTACGTTGAACAAAAATGACTTTCTCAAAATATTGATTGGACGCGTTTGGGGAAAAGGAGGGCGTGAGGTTAGTTGCCCTCCAATCACTTTCGACTATTAAAAAGGGCACTAGCCTTTTGAATTTCCAATCGAATGAGCCCTTTTTGAAGTTTTTACGACAGCACTTTCTGTAAGAACCTTATATGCCCCCGGGGCATAACTCAAAACCCCTGCCCTGAAGGCTTTGGGGGAGTATCTTCCTCAAAAACATAATTTCTATTTGGAAATCAACTACGCTGAACAAAATGACTATCTCAAAATTTTGATTGGATGTGTTTGGGAAAATGGTCGACGTGGAAGGGGTGTTAGTTGCCTTTTAATCACTTCCGACTATTAAAAAGGGCACAAGCCACTCCAACTTCCAATAGAATGAGCCCTTTTCAAAATTTCGACGACAACTCCTTCGATACGAAGTGCCTTGGTCTAAAGAAAAAAAACCATACATTGTGCCAACATCGTTCTTTACTTAGGCAGCGTGACTGCGCTGCCTATGATTATAACTTGTAGCTTACTTATACTACCATTTAAGTCTAACTTATTATGAAATATTATCATATATGGTTATTAGTACACAATCGGTGTTAGATCTTACGTCACATCACCTGTTACTTCATATATGGTTATGATTGCTTTTAGTTACACACGGTGTTTAACCCCTTCAGTTTTCTTTAAAATGAGCCATTGAACAACTCTACGATGTTCCAGTGCCAAGCTATCTGTGAGAAAGAAAAAAAGAAAAAAAAAGATACCGTTTAGGCAGAATACTGTAGCAGCTGCTACTTTTATTGGTTTTCAAGCCAATATATTTCCCTTGTTATTCAAGCCAAGGAATTGAAAGTTTCCTATACAGGCGGTTCTGTATCGGACAAGGCGGTTCTAATGAAGGTTCTAATAGAAGTTTCGGACAAGGCGGTTCTAATGGTGTACTTTTTTTTTATCTGACTCTATTTTTAAGAGTTATGGGTTATTATATTTCTTAACATTGGACGTGATCGTCTCTCACTAGGTTGCTAGCTACCGCTGCAACCCGGACTAGTGCTAAGTATAGCTGGCATTTATTAACATTGGCTATAAAAATATAGTTTTGTCAAAATTGATTCTATTTAAAAAACTATTTTATTTTTAATTACAAAAGGCACTAGATGTTGCAATTTTCTTTAAAATTAGCCATTATACAGCTCTGTGTGATTTTCCAGTGCCCAGCTAGCTGAGCAGGAAAAAACGGAAAAAACAAAAAAAGATGTCGTTTATGCAGAATATCGTAGTAGCTGCCACTTTTCTTGATTTTAAAGCCAACACATTTCCCTTGTTTTCAAACAGTTCGTGGTAACGAACTGTATATTAAGAGCGACCTGTCTCAGTAGTAACCGAAACTCTAAAAACGGAATTTTTATACCAATAGATACATTGAAAGGATTGGATTTTTATGCTGATTGTAAATATGTAAGTTTAGTTATACCCATAAAAGTTACAAGCCTTAGAAAATTTGCCCTATTTTCGAAAAAAGGAAAAAACATCCCCTAAAAGTCATAGAATCTTAATGAAAATCATATCATTAGATTCAGTATATCACAGAACCTTACTGCAGAGGTTTCAAGCACCCATCTGCAAAAACGTGGAATTTTGTATTTTTTGACAAAAGAAAGATCGTGGATGCGTGTTGTTTTGCCTTTTCTTTTTCTTTTTTTTACCAGGGGTGATTGTATCGACCCATTGGTCCTAGACTTTTGTAAGAGGGCTCATTCAAACGGAAATTAAAAGTTCTAGTGCCTTTTTTGATAAAAAAAAATTGAAATAGAATCACTTTTTACAAAAAGCTGCATTTTTATACCTTTTATCACTTGTCTTCACATTTATCACTTGTCTTTTCATATTGCAGACTTTTCAAAGATATTTGATTTTTTAAGCATTTTTGCCAAACAGTACCAAATTCCACATTTTTGCAGATAGCAGCTTGAAACCTCTACAGTAAGGTTTTCTGATACGCTGAAACTGATGGTGATTTTCTTTAACTCATGTTAAAGATTGATCAATGATGTCATAATCGTAGGTTGTAGCCAGGTCGTCTCTTACTATTCGAACAATTAAGAAAAAGCCATAGGCTTTTTCATGTTTGTAACTACATTACGAATAGTTCATCATAAATTACATCAAGGAACGATTTGTAATTTTATAGTAAATCAAGTTACAGCGGTAGCTAGCAATCCGGGTTACAGGGGTAGCTAGCAACCTAGTAAGAGACGATCACGTCCAATGTTAAGAAATATAAAAACCCATAGCTCCTAAAAAAGGAGTCAGATCAAAACAAAAAGTACACCATTAGAACTGCCTTGTGAGAAGCCCCTGTATAGGAAACTTTATGTCATTTGGCTTGAACAGCAAGGGAAATATATCTGCATGAAAATCAAGAAAATTGACTTTAACCACGTTATTCTCCACAAACGGCATATTTTTTTCTTTCTTTTTTCTTTTCCACAGATAGCTTGGCACTGGAACATCGTAGAGAATTGTTCAATGGCTCATTTTAAAGAAAATTCATTGGGTTTAATATCTTGTGTAACTAATTAAAAATATTTCAAAAAGAGATTAATTTTTTCAACTAAAAACTGCAATTTTGATGTATTTTGGTACTGCAGTCTTTTCAAGGATATTTGATTTTTGTACATAAATCATGATCGTATATTAGCAGAAAGATTTGAACCCCTATCTCCGAAGAGATTACATTAAAAGACACTTATTGGATATAAATTATATTTTATAATAAAAAACGACCTCTTGCCTATACTATATTTTATACGCCACTTAATTATAGTATAGGTTAGTAATTCAACAAATAGCATGGCACTGGAACATCGTAGAGAGTTGTTCAATGGCTCATTTTAAAGGAAATTAATGGGGTTAAAAACCTTATGTGATTAAAACAAATTATTTTTATTATATTAAGAAATTTTAATTATGCTCCTTAAGAAATCATCATAAGTGAAAATTTCCCATACGGAAATTGAACTCAAGCCTACTGGGTGAGAGCTATCCAAACCTATAGACCATATAGTTACATTAAAGAACGAACTTTAGTCCATAGTAACTGAAGTAGTAAAGTAAGGATCGACCTCTAGCCTATTTAAATTTTAAATTAAACGATTTTAATTTAACATAATAAAAGTTCTCTTTGACGGGGAATCGAATCCCATTCTCCCGTGTGATAAGTGTTTATGCTCACCAACAGACTATCGAAGACTTATAAAATAGGAGTTACATATAAGACATGATAATAATTTTATAATTAAGAACAACCTCTTGCCTATACTAAATTTTATAGGCCACTTAACTATAGTATAGGTTATCTAGGTTGCAGCGGTAGCTAGCAACCCAGTAAGAATCGATCACGTCCAGTGTTGAGAAATATAAAAACCCATAACTCCTCAAAAAGTAGAGATCAAAACAAAAAGTACACCATTAGAACCGCCTTGTTCAAAACCCTCTATAAAGGAAATTGTCAGTCCCTTGGCTTGAATCCGGGTTGCAGCGGTTGCTAGCAACCTAGTAAGAGACGATCACGTCCAATGTTAAGAAATAAAAAAACCCATAGATCCTAAAAAAGGAGTCAGATAAAAAAAAAGTACACCATTATAACCGCCTTGTCTGAAACCTCTGTATAGGAAACTTTCTGTTCCTTGGCTTGAACAAAAGGGAAATGTATTGGCTTGATCCGGGTGGCAGCGGTAGCTAGCAACCTAGTAAGAGACGATCACGTTCAATGTTAAAAAATATAAAACCCCCCAACTCCTAAAAAAAAAGTCAGATCAAAACAAAAAGTACACCATTAGAACCGCCTTATCCGAATCCTCTATAAAGGAAACTTACCGCCCTTTTGCTTGAATAACAAAGATAATATATTGGTTTGAAAATCAAGAAAATTGACTTTTACCACGTTATTCTCCACAAACGGGATATTTTTTCTTTCCGCTTGATTTTTCTCCTCAGCTAGCTGGGCACTGGAAAATCATAGAGAGCTGTATAATAGCTCATTTTAAAGGAAATTGCAACATCTAGTGCCTTTTGTAATTAAAAATAAAATACTTTTTAAAGTAGAATCAATTTTGTCAAAAAAATCGCATTTTTGATGTATTTTCACACTGCAGTCTTTTCAAAGATATTTGAATTTTGAAGCAATCAAACAGTTCATGGTAATGAACTCTATAGTAATAATAGCTACTTGTCTCAATAGTAACCGAAACTCCTGGAACCAAAAATTTTCTTTTTTGGCTTAATCGCTAAAATTATTATGTAAACTGCAAAAATATTTATGATGCCTAATCAGTAATAGTAAGTTCTTAATTTAAACAACAAAAATACATGAAAATTTTATAATTAGTTTTACTTTTTGTCTCTTGGAAGAAAAATTTTTTTCATCTCAGTTCAAAGTTATTATTGAGCAAAACAAAGGTATTCAACCGACCAGGCGTATCGAGAAGTAATAATTGAGAGAGCAAAACAAAACAGCAAGATGTGTTATCACAATGATGTAGTTTATAGACATGCAAAAATTGAGACAGCCAAACAAAAGATCAAGGAACGGTATGGTAATGATGAAGATTACCAAAAATATATAAGAAAAAAGTTGCTACCAGAATAATGGGTTGATACTGGGATGACAAAATCTATAATGAAAAACTTAAATTCTCTGCGAGGTTGTACCGAAGAACGCATAAGGACAAAGTGAAAAATTACATTCAGAAATACAAGAAGATGGCAAAAATGCAGGCTGATCTTCGTAAATTGAGAAACATTTTACGCATGTTTTACCAGGATCACGAAAAGTATTCAAAATTACAGATTAAAATTCTCTTTGAAAGAGCGGATGCTGTTGAAAAGTCGGCTAGAAATTCTTTGGCAAAGCTTCATAGTAATATCCAAAAGAAATGTTGTCAGTTTAATGAAAAGCTTCCAAGGTATGGACTGGCAACTGCAGAACAGTTTATAGATGCAATGGAAAATGTTCGACAACACAGTGAATATACAGAGGCGTACTTCTTAGAAAATTCTTATATTAATTTTGGAAGGAGCAATTGCAGTTTATGTAGCAGTAATAAAAATATATATACAAGTATACCTATCAGCAGCGAAGGAAAAGCAATGTTTTTCAATTATGGCGAAAACGAGCCTGTTAGGGTTATTAGTATATGTGTTTGTAAGACTAATGACTTAGAACAAACTCCTGGAACACCGACTCAAGAAAAAAGCATTTCTAACTGTGTTTTAAACAGTTCTTTTAGTTCTACTGAATATTTGGCAAAAAATTCTCTGTGTAGTAGAACAAACTGTCCTGAAAAGTACGAGACAACTATTGAAAAATGCTCTGAATCTAGATCTGACAAGGAAATTATGATGGCTGAAGTCACCTATAACAATCTGAGTAAACATTCAAAACCAAAAATTGGGCAGCAGGTTACTTGGCAATGTTACCCTGATATCTGCAAACTCTATCCGACGGATACTGAATTATGTCAAATTCTTTTTGATATCCTTGAAAATAATATAGCATTAAAATTTTCAACTGACAAAGTGGTTAATTTCTACATTTGGAATTGGATCATTGTGAAATTAATTAAAGGGACACAAGAAAACATGGGCATTCGTAATACTGTAGCCCAAATGAGGGATGTCAGAGCTATTTGCGTTGTCTAAGGGCACTAGCTCAACATTTTCCTGTCTTTAGCTATTTCATTAATAGCATATATAAGGCAGTATCAAAATCTAAGATTATACAACATATTAATCTACTAAAAGAAGAGGGCTCGTACAAGGAATTAAGTCATTATTTAAAAGAAGTGTCAAGTAGACTCTGTCGTAATAGTCAAGACGTCATCTACGGTGATAGCATTATCCGGGTTGCAGCGGTAGCTAGCAACCTAGTAAGATCCGGGTTGCAGCGGTAGCTAGCAACCTAGTAAGAGACGATCACGTCCAATGTTAAGAAATATAAAAACCCTGAACTCCTAAAAAAGGAGTCAGATCAAAACAAAAAGTACACCAGTAGAACCGCCTTGTCCGAAACCCCTGTATAGGAAACTTTCTGTCCCTTGGCTTGAACAGCAAGGGAAATATATTGGCTTGAAAATCAAGAAAAGTGGCAGCTATTACAACATTCTGCCTAAACGGGATATTTTTTTCTTTTTTTCTCTTTTCTTTTGTATCCAGAGATAGCTTGGCACTGGAACATCGTCGAGGGTTGTTCAATAGCTCATTTTAAAGGAAATTAATTGGGTTAAAAATCTATAGTAACTAAAATAAATTATTTCTAAAAGAGAATAAATTTTTCCACCAAAAACTGCATTTTCGATGTCTTTTCACACTGCAGTCTTTCACACATAATCGCATACCAGCGGTAAGATTTGAACCCACGCCTCCGAAGAGACTGGTGGCTAACACCAGTGCCTTGGACCCCTCGGCCAGGCTGCCTCTTATAATTTGGGTTGCAGCAGTAGCTAGCAACCTAGTAAGAGACGATCAGTCCCATGCTAAGAAATATAAAAACCCAAAACTCCTAAAAATAGAGTCAGAGCAAAACAAAAGTATATCATTAGAACTACCTTGTCTGAAACCCTACTAGATAAATAATGAATGTCATCATAGTTTTATATTAGAGCTATGACGTGAATAGAAAAACACGAAAATATATTGTTGTTTATGAAGACATCATGAAATAATATCATTGCGCCATGACGTCAATAAAATCATTACGCCGTGACGTCATAATTACTACTTAAGAACGACAAAGATGTAAATTCTCTCATTCTTGATTAGATAATGGTTAGATCGAAGCAAGCTATACGCAAGTTGAAAAAACAGTACTACACAAACAACAGAGATAGTAACTTGAAAAGAAAAAAGCAAAGGTATTCAACCGACCAGGCGTATCGAGAAGTAATAATTGAGAGCAAAACGAAACAGCAAGATGTGTTATCTCAATGATGACGAATATAGACATGCAAAAATTGAGACAGCCAAACAAAAGTTCAAGGAGAGTTATCACAATGATGAAGATTAGCGCATCAAATATAAGAAAAACCAAAAGCAAAGGTATTCAACCGTCCAGGTGTATCGAGAAGTAAAAATTGAAACAGCCAAACAAAAGATCAAGGAGCGTTATCAAAATGATAAACTTTATAGAGAAGCAACAATTGAGCAGGCTAGACAAAAGAGCAAGGAACAGTATGATAATGATGAAGATTACCAAAACAAACATAAGAAAAAAGTTGCTACCAGAATAATGGGTAGATACTGGGGTGACAACAGCTATAATGAAAAAATTAAATTCTCTGCGAGGTTTTACGGAAGAACGCATAAGGACAAAGGGAAAAATTACATTCAGAAATACAAGAAGATGGCAAAAATGCAGGCTGATCTTTGTAAATTGAGAAACATTTTACGCATGTTTTACCGGGATCACGAAAAGTATTCAAAATTACAGATTAAAATTGTCTTTGAAAGAGCGGATGCTGTTGAAAAGTCGGCTAGAAATTCTTTGGCAAAGCTTCATAGTAATATCCAAAAGAAATGTTGTCAGTTTAACGAAAAGCTTCCAAGGTATGGACTGGCAACTGCGGAACAGTTTATAGATGCAATGGAAAATGTTCGACAACACAGTGAATATACAGAGGCGTACTTCTTAGAAAATTCGTAAATTAATTTTGGAAGGAGCAATTGCAGTTTATGTAGCAGCAATAAAAATATATATACAAGCATACCGATCAACAGCGAAGGAAAAGCAATGTTTTTCAATTATGGCGAAAACGAGCCTGTTAGGGTTATTAGTATGTGTGTTTGTAAGACTAATGATTTAGAACAAATTCCTGGAACACCGACTCAAGAAAAAAGTATTTCTAACTGTGTTTTAAACAGTTCATTTAGTTCTACTGAATATTTGGCAAAAAATTCTCTGTGTAGTAGAACAAACTGTCCTGAAAAGTACGAGACAACTATTGAAAAATGCTCTGAATCTAGATCTGACAAGGAAATTATGATGGCTGAAGTCACCTATAACAATCTGAGTAAACATTCAAACCCAAAAATTGGGCAGCAGGTTACTTGGCAATGTCACCCTGATATCTGCGAGCTCTATCCAACGGATATTGAATTATGTCAAATTCTTTTTGATATCCTTGAAAATAATATAGCATTAAAATTTTCAACTGACAAAGTGGTTAATTTCTACCTTGGCGGCTTGGATTATTGTGAAATCAATTACAGGGACACAAGAAAGCATGGGCATTCGTTATACTGTAGCCCAAACGAGGGATGTCAGAGCTATTTGCGTTCTCTAAGGGCACTAGCTCCACATTTTCCTGTCTTGAACTGTTTCATTAATAGCGTATATAAGGCAGTATCAAAATGTAAGATTATACAACATATTATTCTACTAAAAGTCGAGGGCTCGTACAATCCGGGTTGCAGCGGTAGCTAGCAACCTAGTAAGAGACGATCACCTCCAATGTTAAGAAATATAAAACCCCCCAACTCCTAAAAAAAGAGTCAGATCAAAACAAAAAGTACACCATTAGAACCGCCTTGTCCGAATCCTCTATAAAGGAAACTTACCGCCCTTTGGCTTGAATAACAAAGAAAATATATTGGCTTGAAAATCAAGAAAATTGACTTTTACCACGTTATTCTCCCCAAACGGGATATTTTTTTCTTTCTTTCTTTTCCACAGATAGCTTGGCACTGGAACATTGTAGAGAGTTGTTCAATGGCTCATTTTAAAGGAAATCTCTAGATCTAGCGCTATTTGTACTTAATTTTTTTATTATAAATTTGTTTACGAAAAACTTAATTTTTTATATACAATATTAATCAATGACGTCATAGTCTTTGGATGTAGTTAGTACATAAAGTCTTGATCATCGAATTAAAGCTGAAACTAAGTAAAGAACAATTATGCCTCCATATATTCACAGTGATCTATAAAATTTCCCATTACATCTATAAACTGTTCCACAGTTGCCGGTTCATACCTTGGAAGCTTTTCACTAAACATGCAACATTTCTTTTGGATATTACTATGAAGTTTTGCGAAAGCATCTCTAGCTGACTTTTCAACAAAATCCATTCTTTCAGAGATAATTTTAATCTTTAATTTTGAATATTTTTCGTAATCCCGGTACAAAAATTCGTAAAATTTTTCTAAATTTACTAAGATCAGCCAGCATTGTTGCCATGTTTTTGGACTTCTGAATATAATTTTTAATTTTGCCCTTATGCGTTCTTTGCAGCTTGTGTAAACTGCAAAATATCCATGGTATCCGAGCAATAGTTTGAATATTTCAATTCAAGCTAGAAAAATACCTGAAAATGTTAAAATTAGTTTTATTTTTAGTTAGGTTCTAACTACCCAATGTGGAATTTACTATGTATTTTCAGACCAAAAAATTCAATTTTTTAATATATTTCATTTTTCAGTTTAGAATCGCTAAAGTTATTACGTAAACTGCAAAAATATTTATGATATATGAGCAATAATTTTAATCTTTTAATTCAAACTAACAAAATACCTGAAAATTTAAAAATTAGTTTTATTTTTTGTTAGGTTATGGGTACATGATACGAGTCTTAAAAAGTTTCAATTAGACAAGAACATTATTTCTTGTTTTGTAATAAGATGCCTTCTAATAGAGTTATACGTAATTTAAAAAAACATTACTATACAAAAAACAGAGACAACATCTTGAAAAGAGAAAAGCAAAGGTATTCAACCGACAAGGCGTATGGAGATGGGAAAATTGAGAGAGCCAAACAAAACAGCAAGGAGTGTTATGTTAATGATGAGGATTATAGACATGCAAAAATTGAGACAGCCAAACAAAAGAGCAAGGAACGGTATGATAACGATAAAGATTACCGAAACAAACATAAGAAAAAAGTTGCTACCAGAATAATGGGTAGATACTGGGGTGACAAAAGCTATAATGAAAAAATTAAATTCTCTGCGAGGTTGTACCGAAGAACGCATAAGGACAAAGGGAAAAATTACATTCAGAAATACAAGAAGATGGCAAAAATGAAGGCTGATCTTTGTAAATTGAGAAACATTTTACGCATGTTTTATCGGGATCATGAAAAGTATTCAAAATTACAGATTAAAATTCTCTTTGAAAGAGCGAATGCTGTTGAAAAGTCGGCTAGAAATTCTTTGGCAAAGCTTCATAGTAATATCCAAAAGAAATGTTGTCAGTTTAACGAAAAGCTTCCAAGGTATGGATTGGCAACTGCGGAACAGTTTATAGATGCAATGGAAAATGTTCGACAACACAGTGAATATACGGAGGCGTACTTCTTAGAAAATTCGTATATTAATTTTGGAAGGAGCAATTGCAGTTTATGTAGCAGCAATAAAAATATATATACAAGCATACCTATCAACAGCGAAGGAAAAGCAATGTTTTTCAATGATGGCGAAAACGAACCTGTTAGGGTTATTAGTAAATGTGTTTGTAAGACTAATGATTTAGAACAAATTCCTGGAACACCGACTCAAGAAAAAGCATTTCTAACTGTGTTTTAAACAGTTCGTTTAGTTCTACTGAATATTTGGCAAAAAATTCTCTGTGTAGTAGAACAAACTGTCCTGAAAAGTACGAGACAACTATTGAAAAATGCTCTAGAACTAGATCTGACAAGGAAATTATGATGGCTGAAGTCACCTATAACAATCTGAGTAAACATTCAAAACCAAAAATTGGGCAGCAGGTTACTTGGCAATGTCACCCTGATATCTGCAAGCTGTATCCGACAGATATTGAATTATGTCAAATTTCTGCACAAACGGGATATTTTTTCTTTCTTTCTTTTGTGTCCAGAGATAGCTTGGCACTGGAACATTGTAGAGAGTTGTTCAATGGCTCATTTTAAAGGACATCTCTAGATCTAACACCTTTTGCACTTAATTTTTTTATTAATTATTTTTCACGAAAAACTTAATTTTTTATATACAATATTGATCAATGACGTCATAGTAGTTGGATGTAGCACATAAAGGCTCGATCATCGAATTTAAGCTGAAACTAAGTAAAGGACAATTATGCCTCCATAAAGTAAAGTAAAGGACAATTATGCCTCCATATCCGGGTTGCAGCGGTAGCTAGCAACATAGTAAGAGACGATCAGAGGGATTTTGGAGGCAAATTAAAGCATTTTCTTGGAGTTTGATAGTTGGTGCCACCGTGGAAGATGTTCCCTATACCGGAAGGGCACCCTGCAAAGCGGCTAGGCAGATGTTGTATTAATGTTGGTTAATTGGTTGTAGAATGCCCCCAAATAAAATCTGTAAAGTATTATTTACAATAAAGAACGAACTCTTGCCTATACAAACTTGTATAGTGGGACATAAGGATCGATCATAAATGGTGTTAGTCAAGAGGATCTCATGTAGTAGTCCGGGTTGCAGCGGTAGCTAGCAACCTAGTAAGAGACGATCACCTCCAATGTTAAGAAATATAAAACCCCCCAACTCCTAAAAAAAGAGTCAGATCAAAACAAAAAGTACACCATTAGAACCGCCTTGTCCGAATCCTCTATAAAGGAAACTTACCGCCCTTTGGCTTGAATAACAAAGAAAATATATTGGCTTGAAAATCAAGAAAATTGACTTTTACCACGTTATTCTCCACAAACGGGATATTTTTTTCTTTCCGCTTTTTTTTCCTGCTCAGCTAGCTGGGCACTGGAGAATCATAGAGAGCTGTATAATAGCTCATTTTAAAGGAAATTGCAACATCTAGTCACTTTTGTATTTAAAAATAAAATACTTTTTAAAGTAGAATCAATTTTGTCAAAAAAATTGCATTTTTGATGTATTTTCATTGCAGTCTTTTCAAAGTTATCCGGGTTGCAGCGGTAGCTAGTTATAATAAAGAACGACCTCTTGCCTATACTAAATTTTATACGCCAATTAATTATAGTATAGGTTAGTAATTCCACAGATAGCTTGGCACTGGAACATCGTAGAGAGTTGTTTAATGGCTCATTTTAAAGCAAATTAATGGGGTTAAAAACTTTTTGTAGTTATAAAATTACAGTAAAGAACGAACTTCAGCCCATAGTAACTAAAGTAATATTATAAATTTAAGACTAAAACAAGTACTTTGTTTGCTTTGGTATGAAATACTGGCAGCGTTGGGATTTGAACCCACACTTCGAAAGATACGGGTGGCTAAAACCAACGCCTTAGACCTCTCGGCCAAGCTGCATCGGATAACTATGTGTATATCACGTATAGTGACAAAAATGACTACCCAGTATCAAATCATATTTTAAAGAAGAGTAGACAGAGGGTGGCCTCTAGCTTAAATATGAGACTATCTTGTTTTCTATAAAGCCGATCTCAGTTGTCGTTACAATTATTTTAATAACCAAAACTATAATTATTATTGATCAAACTGTAAAAAAAAATCTATATTTAAAAATTGCAATGAAAATATAAATAAAACAAAGTTTAGAATGCTTTTATTTCCCTACAAATAAAAAATAACCATTACTAAGCTCATATTAAGAAAAAATATATGCTTAGACTTAGGAGCGAATCACCAGCCCAAAAATCAGGAGCATGTCCAAATTAATCCAGATTTAATCTCCGATTTTTAATTTTATTGCAAATTTTTGCGATGAATTCTGATTTTTAACGATGATTTATTATCTACAGGTTGCTCGTCAACGTCTCTTGCAGATTTCGGAAGAACTGTTGATGTGACTGGTGTGTCGAGCGGAAGTTTCGGGAGGATTCCCCGGAAAGGAACCCGAAAGATGGTAACCAACAACCCTCTTGGCAGTCAAGCTAGTGAACATACCTAGAAGGTTAAAATCCCCAGGAAAAAACAACCTTGTGACTCTGCCTCCTTACTTTCTTTGTTTGAAAATACTTACGAGACTCCGATGCCATTCTCGGTGCCGAACCTAGACCTCTGCTGGAAACTTCGTAGGTTGTGTCCTGCGAAACTTCTTGAACTGGAATTTGAAGAACCAACTCCCAGTTGAGAAACAAAAATAGACTTAGAAATTTTTACGCAATGACTATAGGAGCTAATAGATTCTGATGTATCAGTTGGAATTTAGAAGAAAAACTTGCATAAGGGATCTTTTCGAAAATTAAATTTGCTCTTCCTCGTGTCCAGGCAAGATGCAAATAAGCTGGAACTTTTTAAGTTTGATTATAATTCTCATTAAAAATAAACTTGCTGATGATTTGTAAGATAAAAACAGTGATAGTAGTAATCCGATTATCGAAAATGTTATCCCTTGAAAGAAAGGTTGAGATGGCTAGGGCACGTTCAGCGGATGAAAGATGACAGATTGTCCTTTTCAGCCAACCGTCTAGGGCTAAAAGGAAAGCAGGTCGTCCTCGTCTGGGGTGGAAGGATGTCATAAAGAAAACACCTTTAGGCTTGTGTTTTCACAAGTTTTCTAACACTGTTTTCCCAACAGGTCGTTTTAGAGAAGAGGGAATGAGGGAGCACTCACCCAAGGCGCTGAAAATTTAGGGGTGCAAATTTGAAATAAATAATCTAAAATTTATAATCATTTTGTGGTTTTTAAAACTTCATCTTTATTAAAATATGGTAGAGGTCGTGATTGGCAGTAAGTTACTTACTTACTGTAATACTTATAAAACAATACTTAATATTTACTGTACATATAAGCACATTGAACTGCCCATAACTACCACTGCTTTCCCCTGAAAGACCGCCCTCTCTCATTGACTATTTGGATATGAACCCCCTCTTGGAAGCAGCGATTCCAAGAGGAAGCAAATTCCAAGAGGAATTCGCAGCGATGGAAGCAAATGCTGCCCAACAATACCAAATAAAGCCTGTAATGAAACTTCCACTTCTAAAACAAAGTTTAGAATGCTTTTATTTCCCTACAAATAAAAAATAACCATTACTAAGCTCATATTAAGAAAAAATATATGCTTAGACTTAGGAGCGAATCACCAGCCCAAAAATCAGGAGCATGTCCAAATTAATCCAGATTTAATCTCCGATTTTTAATTTTATTGCAAATTTTTGCGATGAATTCTGATTTTTAACGATGATTTATTATCTACAGGTTGCTCGTCAACGTCTCTTGCAGATTTCGGAAGAACTGTTGATGTGACTGGTGTGTCGAGCGGAAGTTTCGGGAGGATTCCCCGGAAAGGAACCCGAAAGATGGTAACCAACAACCCTCTTGGCAGTCAAGCTAGTGAACATACCTAGAAGGTTAAAATCCCCAGGAAAAAACAACCTTGTGACTCTGCCTCCTTACTTTCTTTGTTTGAAAATACTTACGAGACTCCGATGCCATTCTCGGTGCCGAACTTAGACCTCTGCTGGAAACTTCGTAGGTTGTGTCCTACGAAACTTCTTGAACTGGAATTTGAAGAACCAACTCCCAGTTGAGAAACAAAAATAGACTTAGAAATTTTTACGTAATGACTATAGGAGCTAATAGATTCTGATGTATCAGTCGGAATTTAGAAGAAAAACTTGCATAAGGGATCTTTTCGAAAATTAAATTTGCTCTTCCTCGTGTCCAGGCAAGATGCAAATAAGCTGGAACTTTTTAAGTTTGATTATAATTCTCATTAAAAATAAACTTGCTGATGATTTGTAAGATAAAAACAGTGATAGTAGTAATCCGATTATCGAAAATGTTATCCCTTGAAAGAAAGGTTGAGATGGCTAGGGCACGTTCAGCGGATGAAAGATGACAGATTGTCCTTTTCAGCCAACCGTCTAGGGTTAAACGGAAAGCAGGTTGTCCTCGTCTGGGGTGGGAGGATGTCATAAAGAAAACACCTTTAGGCTTGTGTTTTCACAAGTTTTCTAACACTGTTTTCCCAACAGGTCGTTTTAGAGAAGAGGGAATGAGGGAGCATTCACCCAAGGCGCTGAAAATTTAGGGGTGCAAATTTGAAATAAATAATCTAAAATTTATAATCATTTTGTGGTTTTTAAAACTTCATCTTTATTAAAATATGGTAGAGGTCGTGATTGGCAGTAAGTTACTTACTTACTGTAATACTTATAAAACAATACTTAATATTTACTGTACATATAAGCACATTGAACTGCCCATAACTACCACTGCTTTCCCCTGAAGGACCGCCCTCGCTCATTGACTATTTGGATATGAACCCCCTCTTGCCCCCCCCCCCCGATAAAAAGGGGTGTAGCAGGAGCTACACCCCTGGAAGAGGATGCAGAAGGAGAAACTTTAAGATTTTACGTGTTTCTCTCAGATCCAGTTAAAATCTAAATAGAAGGCAGCCCCCACCTTTGAATAGCAATCATAGGGTGTGCAGCACAGTTGCCTAAGTACAGAGCGTAGTGCCTTCCATGTATTATTTTTTCTTTCCAGACCCCTTTGTATGGAACTCGTTACAGAACATTGAAAATCCTATTACACGGAAGATTTGCTAGATCTTTTCCCAGAGAAATTGCCTACGGATTGTCTTGGGTACCCGGCTGACTGACTGCATTTCAAACAGTAGGCTGTCCGGAAAATGTGGTTCAATACCGTTTTGTAGGGCTATAATGAGAGAAAGGTTGAGATGGCTAGGGCACGTTCTACGGATGACATAAAGCCAAAGATTGTCCTTTTCTGTCAACCGTCTAGGGCTAAACGAAAAGCAGAATTTCCACAGTTGGGGTGGGAGGACGTCGTAAAAAAGATTTAAGGAAAATGGAACTCTGCAAGGTCGCATCTGCAATATCTCAGGAACGGCTAAGGGTTATTAATGTGAAAATTTTGGGGAATGTTGAGCGCTTAGGGCATCCAAAATTGTCAAAAGAGCTTATCTGCAATATCTGAAGAGCGACTAAGGGTATTAAGTTGAAACTTTCGAACAAAGACGTAAATCGAAAGGTACTATGTGCTTCCAGGTAGCCAAGAAAGGGGTACCTGGAATGTTTCAGGAAATGGTAAGAGTACTAAGTGGAAACTTTCAGGGAATATTGAACTAAATCAAAAGCCACTATATTCTTCGAGGTTTTCAAAAGAGCATATCTGCAACGTCTCAAGAACCGTTAGGATTATGAAATTGAAACCTTTAGAAATGTGGAGGGGGGGGGGGTATTGAATTGAATCAAAAGACACCACATGTATCCTGTCGAAAGGGACTATCTCCAATATTCCCCGAATCGAATGTTGAAAGGAATGTTGACTTAAATCAAAAGGCACTAAAAAAGAACACAAAAAGACACTATACACATCCTGTCAAAACGGCGTATCTGTAATATTCCAGGAAAGGGCAGGGACATTAAGTCAAAATTTTCAGAGAATTTTGACGGGGATTTTAAACTAAATCGATAAACAATATATGAAAAATTGTCGAGTGAGATACTTAACTAAATCCAAGGACACTATGTGCCTCAAGGTTATCAAAAGGGTGCATCTGTAATTTATCAGGAACAGTTAAAGGTACTAACTAGAGATTTTTTGGGAATATTGAGGGGAGATTTTGAGCTAAACCAAAATACCCTATGTGCATCCAGGTGTCATACCCTATGTGCATCCAGATATTGTGTGTCCGCAATATCTCAGGAATGATAAAGGGTGCAAAGTTGGTGTAAACTAAACCAAAAGACACTGTGTGCCTTTTGAACGACTGAGGGTATTAAGTTAAAATTTTAGGTTCATGTAAAAGAAATAATGTTTGGACATATGAAATATTCTCACAACGAAAATGGGTCGTTGAAAAGGTATATTGAAAGCTGTAATGCTCTTTTCAAGAGTAAAAAGGAATCTAGGGTGGGGGAGGTCAAAATTCCCCCCAAAATATTTATTCTTAACTAGTTGCATGTCGAGTGAGCTCTTACGGACCATTCGCTGGGACAGAATTAAAAAAAAAAATTCTAAACGGTGCACTCTGGAAACGACACACGTTCCCGAGTAAATCTAAAGACGCTATGTGCTCCTGGTCGTTCAAATTGCTTATACTATCTTGGAAGTAGCCTAAGGAATTGAGTATTTGAGAGTTGAGTCAATTTACAGTTTTGATTTGAAACAGGTGTGAGTAAATCAAAAGATACTGCGCATTCGTTCTACGAAACAGCATGTCTACAATATCTTAGGAATGGCAGAGGATGGAGTTCAAAATTTTCAAGCACTGATGCAGAAAAGAAGGGAGGCGGTTGAATAAGAGAAATACAAGTTTGGTCTTTTGAACTTTTACCCGGGGAAGCTTATCAAGGAAAACACGATTTTAAAGAAAAATGTGGTTCTTTGATTCTCAGTGAGAAACATTACGGTTTTTATGCTGTTCTGCTATAAAATTTCCGGTTGCATTGATCCGGTTGTATACAACCTCAATTAAAATTTCAGAGCCAAGAGAACCTCAATTAGGAAACAAATCTGGTTGCATTGATTCTTGACATTCTGTTTTTATTTTTACTTTTCAAATAGCCAAAATGAGCTACAATAAATGAGCTCGATTAAAGAAACACAACAATATATATTAAGACAAAATACAATACGGCCGTGGAAACATGAAAGACGTTATGTGACGCATCAGTCAAAAATGAGTTATTTATCGATTCTAGTAAAATCAGGAACGCTTGATCCACTCGTCTAATCAGAATGTATGTATCAGCTTTCGTTCCCAGGATATTTTCAATTTTATAATCCACACAAAATGCATTATGATCAAATTTAAACCAGTTTGCAGATCAAAAAGCGTTAAGTGAAAGATTCTTCCAAAGCCACGTAGATTGTCACAAACGGCCCACCATCAGATCGCCGAGAAGGCACGACTGGACCTCAAGAAAAATATGGAGGAATATTTTCCAGAACAATTTTTGGCCTCTCTTGGACACTTTAGAAAATGTCAATTAATGCCTTTCATATTTCACAGCCGAATACAATACAATTTTTATATATAAAAAAGGTGGTTGGTCAAAATTCGTCTATATTGAAGATTGTGACATGATGGGGGTCAAGATTCTTAATTTTTTAGCAGAAAATTAGGATTATTTTTACATGTATTCCTTTTATTAGCCTATAAAGAATCTATTAAAAACGAAGAGAAATTGTTTTTTAAAGAAATTCTAAAAAGGAAGTTTTTCAATGAAAAGTGAAGATCTAAATGAAACTAAACCAACATAACTGACATAAAAAAAAAACAACCATCAAACAGTTAACAGATTTTTCGTTCAAAGAACCAAATTAAAAATGAATACCAGGTTTGTAAAGAGAGAGGTAAGAGCACAGGTTCTCTTTTCCTGCAGTTTTTTCTATTTAATTTTTTTAGGAGGTTTCTGGGGAATTACCCCCCCCCCCTAAATAAACTCATAAATAAATAGCTACATTTGTGTCTGTCCAAATAGGCATGAATTTTTTAGTTTTTTGTATTATTGAAATGCTTACTTTAGTGAGATTTGGGTCTCTTTCCTGAATTGATACATTTTGCACTAGACACTCAAACAAGAAATCAGAGGCAACGCTGCAGCGTTGTCCATAGTAAAGGTCATACGGCTCCAATGTTTTATTATTTATTTTTTTCAGAGGCAGTTCACATGGAAGAGGTCGTCGTAGAAACTTCAAAGTAGATTCTTTTAATTGGAAGTCAAAAGTTTTTTTGCCCTTTTTAGTAGTAGAAAATGATTGGAGGGCACCTCGGGCCCCCCCCCCCAAAGCCCATCATTCCCCCTAACACATCCAATCAAAATTTTGAGCTAGCCATTTTGTTCAGCGTAGTTGATTTCCAGAAAGAAAATATATTTTTGAGGAGGACACTCCCCCAAATCCCTCAGGGCAAGGGTTTCAAGTTATGACCTGGGGACAGATAAGGTTTTAATGCAGGGCATTGTCGTAGAACCTACAAAACGGAATCATTAGATCGGAAATTAAAGGGCTAGTGTCTTTTTTAATAGTCGAAAATGAGTGGCGTTTCAATAGCCCCCTCCCCCCCCCCACCCCTCCTTTCACCGAACACCTCCAATCAAATTTTTTAGATAGCCATTTTGTTCAGCGTTTTTGATTTCCAGATACAAAATATATTTTTGAGGAGGACACTCCCCCACAACCCTCAGGGCAAGGGTTTTAAGTTATGCCCTGGGGGTATATAAGGTTTTTATAGAAGGCGTTGTCGTAGAAACTTCAAAACAGGCTCATTCGATTGGAAATTAAAGGGCTAGTGCCCTTTTTAATAGTCGAAAATGATTGGAGGGCAACCAGTCCCCCCCCACGCCCATCATTCCCCCAAACACATCCAATCAAAATTTTGAGATAGCCATTTTGTTCAGCAGAGTTGATATCCAGATAGAGAATATATTTTTGAGGAGGATACTCCCCCACAACCCTCAGGGCAAGGGTTTTAAGTTATACGCCTATCATTTCCCCAAACACATCCAATCAAAATTTTCAGATAGCCATTTTGTTCAGCGTAGTTGATTTCCAGATAGAAAATATATTTTTGAGGAGGACACTCCCCACAACCCTCAGGGCAAGGGTTTTAAGTTATGCACTCGGGGCATATAAGGTTTTTAATGAAGGCGTTGTCGTAGAAACTTCAAAACAGGCTCATTCGATTGGAAATTAAAGGGCTAGTGCCATTTTTAACAGTCGAAAATGATTAGAGGGCAACTAGCCCCCCCCCCCCACGCCCATCATTCCCCCAAACACATCCAATCAAAATTTTGAGATAGCCATTTTGTTCAGCGTAGTTGATTTCCAAATACAAAATATATTTTTGAGGAGGATATTCCCCCACAACCCTCAGGGCAAGGGTTTTAAGTTATGCCCTGGGGGCAAATAAGGTTTTTATAGAAAGCGTTGTCGTAGAAACTTCAAAACAGGCTCATACAATTGAAAATTAAAGGGCTAGTGCCCTTTTTAATAGTCGAAAGTGATTGGAGTGTTACAAGCCCCCCTCCCTCCCCCCACGTCGATCATTCCCCCAAACACATCCAATCAAAATTTTGAGATAGTCATTTTGTTCAGCGTAGTTGATTTCCAGATAGAAAATATATTTTTGAGGAGGACAGTCCCCCACAACCCTCAGGGTAGGGGTTTTCAGTTATGCCCTGGGGGCATATAAGGTTTTTATAGAAGGCGTTGTCGTAGAACTTCAAAACAGGCTCATTCGTTTGTAAATCAAAGGGCTTGTGCCATTTTTTGTATGTGAATTTGAGGTGATGACAACTAGCCCCCCCCCCCCCCGACGTCCTTCATTCCTCCAAACAACTCCACACAAAATTTTCAAATATGCAATTTGTTCCACATAGCTGATTTCCTGATAGAAAATATATTTTTAAGGAGGACACTCCCCCATAACCTTCAGGGCAAGGGTTTTAAGATATGACCTGGGGGCATATAAGGTTTTTATAGAAGGCGTTGTCGTAATAACTTCAAAAAAAGCTGATTTGATAGGAAATTCAAAGGGATAGTGTCCTTTTTTATAGTCGAAAACGATCAGAGGGCAAAAAGCCTCCCCCCCACTCCAATCCGTCCCTCAAACACATCTAATAAACATGTTTAGATAGCCCTTACGTTAAGGGAAGCTGATTTACTGATAGAAAATATATTTTTGAGGAGGACAATCCCCCACAACCCTCAGGGCCAGGGTTTGAAATTATGCCCTGGGAGCATATAAGGTTTTTAATGAAGGCGTTGTCGTAGAAACTTCAAAAAAGGCTCATTCGATTAGAAATTCAAAGGGATAGGATCTTTTTTAATAGTCGAAAGTGATTTGAGGATAACTAACCCCCCTGTCACGCCCACCTTTCCCTCAGACAAATCCAATCAAAATTTTGAGATAATCATTTTATTAAACGTAGTTTTAAGGTGTAGAAATTAGGTTTTGGAGGAAGACAACTCCCCCACAGGCCTCAGGGCAAGAGCCGCAAGTTGAGGATTCTCCGAATCCTTCCCATTATTTCTTATGGAAGGGATGCTCGTATAAACTTTGGAGAGGTTTCATTTGACTTAAAATTGAAAGTTCTTGTTCACTTTTTAAGAGTCAAAAGAGATTGGAGGGTCACTAGCCCCCCCCCCCTCCTCAATGCTCTAAATGTATCAGGTAAAAATGTTGATATTGACATTTTGGCAAAGGAGTTAAAATCTGTGATACCAAAAAACTCCGGTGTCGACACAGCCCACCAGTGCCCGGGGGTAGGCGTTTTAAGTTGTGCCCTGGGAAGTAGATGATTAAGGGGGGTTTTTAACTTATGGGAAGGGGTTTTGTATGGGAAGATCACATAGGAAATCTATTATAATTATCCAATTATAAAATTAAAATACATACTCTGAGATAGATGTAAAATTGATTTGGCACACAAAATCCTATTAAGGTCAATTCCAAACAGTCGTGATCCCTTTGTGTCAGAAAGCGAAATGGTCTAAACCCCCTTATTGGAGCTATTTTTTAAATCCATTCATTGTTGTCAATCGCTGTCCACAAGTTATGCAAGCTGTATATTGTTCATATATAAGGTTTTTATCAAAGAGGTAATCGTATAGACTTTGAAAAAGACTCCTTCGATTTCAATTGAAAGTTCTAGATCCGTTTTTTAAATTCAAGAATAATCAGACAGTAAGCAACCCCCTCCCCCCCCCCCCATGCCATAAGAAACTTGAAACTATTTGCTATAAAAAGCGAATAAAAATTAATGAAAAACAAACTTTCCAAAAATAGGTGTTTCAAAGAACAGTCAAGGTCACTTTAAACTTATGCGTTGCTGAATCTAATACATTCCACAGTTCAAACCCAATACGGCCATAAACTACTATTGGAGAGTGCATGCAACCCAAACCGAACAAAAATTAAATAAACAATCATAGCAAAAAACATACAACAAGTAATAATGTAAATGAATAAATAGATTTTAAAGCGAGTAATCCTTAGATTTAATATGAAAATCAAGCTTAAAACGAAAAAAAATATTTTGCTATTAAAGTATAAATGAAACTTAAAGCGAACAGAAATTAAATAACAATCAATGCGAACAAACATGCAATATATATTAATGTAAATGAATAAATAAATCTTAAAACGAGTGAAACTTAAATTGAATATGCAAATCAAGTTTGAATCGAATATAAATAACTACAAACAAGAGTTTCGGTATCGCCTCACTGCAGGAGCCTAAAACATACTGCGTCATTGGCGCTTTACTGAAAACGAATTATATTACAAATGTTTTCTTTTGTACTTAATACTGAAAATAAATATTAAAATTACAGTAAAATTTGAACTGAGCTTTTAGCAATTAATATCAGTATGCATCAAATATTCAGTTTAATTTATTAGTTCTTTTCAAGATTAATCAAGACAAATATAGTTTCAATACAAACGAAATTTGGATATTGCCCCCTTCTTTAACTGTAAAAACCTAAAGCCTTCTGCGTCATTGGTACTTCACTGAATTACTCGTATATTACAAATTTATTCTTTTCCAGTTCTTACAGCATTGAAAATGAAAATAAAATTACAGTGAAAAAAAAAAATCTTGAACTGATGGATCTTTTAACAATTAATATCCTTATATATCTAATTTTCAATTTGATTTTGTTTATACTTTCCAAGACTGTTCAAGACTCATATAGTTTTGCCATTTTTTTTAACTGCCATTTTTTCTAGCTAATCGTGTTGGTTTGTTATGAAAAGATTCGATGGCATCTAAGCATTTCAAATTGATCGAAAAACTGTACTTTAAACTTTGTAAAACATGCGTTTCCTTGTATGAAGCATCAAAATATAATACGATGTCAAGTATTAGAATGTCCCCGTACTCGCAAGCAAGTGCTATTGGTCTATTTGGATCCACATGGTCAATTCAGGGGGTGGAGGGTAGGCTAATTCCCATAGCAGCCCCATTCCGTCGTGGTATGATTCACACTTTCAACACATGGCTCCCGGACTATCATATAATCTACCAAGCATACAACTACCCCAAATCAGTATCAATAAATAAATGAAACCCAAAACGAACAAATATTAAAATAAATATGAGAGTCAAACTCAAAATGAGCATAAATTAATATGAGTAGGGTTTAAAACCCCTATGCTTTCTAAAAGCCAGAATATAATTTGTACTTTACTGAAAAAAAATTCAAATGAGTTTACTGAAAAAAAATGTACATTGTCAATTTAATATACATATGCTGATATTTATTCCCTAAAATCTTAATTGATGAAAGAATTGTCTTCAGTAAACCGCCAATGACGCAGTAGGTTTTAGGCTTAAGTTTCACTCGTTTTAAAATTTATTTATTCATTTACATTATTATATATTGTATGTTTGTTCGCATTGATTGTTATTTAATTTCTGTTCGTTTTAAGTTTCATTTATACTTTAATAGCAAAATATTTTTTTTCGTTTTAAGCTTGATTTTCATATTCAATCTAATCATTACTCGCTTCAAGATCTATTTATTCATTTATATTATTACTTGTTGTATGTTTTTTGCTATGGTTGTTTGTTTAATTTCTGATCGTTTTGGGTCTCATTTATTCTTTAATAGTAATTTCTGGTCGTTTTGAGTTTTAATTTTAACAGGTATTTGTATCTGCTGAGCTTAATTTTAAAATGACCTTTACTTTTCTTTGAAAAACTTATTTTTCGGAAAGTTTGTTTTAATTAATTTAATAAAACAATGAATATTGGTAAAATATGACAATTTGACTTGAAGTTCGGAATAGGGAGAGGAACAAGTCAAATTCGTTGATCTTGGTATAGCTACTTACTAAAGTCATTGATAGAGAGCAAAACTCAGGTAATGGTTAAGCTAAACTCAAGTCCATTCCTGAAGGTTATAGAGCCACCTACTCTGTCTTACGCCAAGCATCTCCGGCAAGGATCATCACGCATTTCAATCCCTTGAAAAATGGCTGGCAGCGTCCTTGAGGGAGGCATTGCATCAGATGAGCTGAAGACGCCTACTTACCTTCAACATCAACGCACAAAAGGCCACACCATTATCCCTACACGAGGCCAATCAGAGATGACTGCCAGCGCTGTTAATCCGTTTCCCCACGTTTGTGACTCTCCTGAGCAAGAGCGTAAAATCCAGTGCGTCAAAGCTCAGTTTATACTAAGCGCCATACATGGATAACAGAAATAAAAACCATTAATTTCAGTGATATTGAAGTCTACACTTTAAAAATTATGGCCAATCAACTCTACATCTAGAAAATTACTAATACTAATTTTATACTTTGTCTTACCACTCGTGTTTTTGCCCTGGAGTCATAACCGCGATCATAATCTGCTAAAGTATATTTATCTGATAAAACTCACACTAATCATCATTTTTTGGTTCGATGAATTTGACAATTAGTTTTCTATGATTTCTTCCTACCGGATAGGCATTAAGCTCTTTGACACTAATTTCCTTCTTTGGGTGTAAAATAAATAAACTTGAATTGCTTATCAATAAATCAAAACAATTATTACTAAACGATCAATTTGCCTTTGAAACTTATGGCATTCAAATGCGAAGCCCTTCCTATAGTCAATAAAAGCACGACTTAAGTGGGTATTTGCTGGCCAAAGAAAAGGGGAGAGCGCTATCCATCAAAATTTATGAAAAATCCAAAATCAACATTTGTAGAGAATTAATCAACTCTCTGATTTGATGATATTGAAATTTTTGACAAAAAGAACAAGATAGGAGAATTTTATTTTCATCAAAACATGAATTAATGAAAGATCAGAGATAATCACAAGAACATCAACTAGAAAGACTAACACACCTTACTTGCACTCATATTTAAGCATTACAAAGGGCGGCAACTCCTGGTAAGATCTTTCCTTCCAAAAGCTCAAGACTAGCTCCCCCACCAGTGGAAACATGACTGACTTTACTTTCAGTGCCCCATTTAGCAGCACAAGTAGCAGTATCGCCGCCACCAATTATAACAGTTGCACCACGAGCTGTAGCATCTACAGCTGCATCCATAATTGCTTTAGTACCATTTGCAAATTTTTGAAATTCGAAAACTCCAATAGGTCCATTCCATACAATGGTTTTAGCTTTTGAAATAGGCTCAACAAACTTTTTAACTGTTTCTGGTCCACCATCAAGACCCATCCAACCAGATGGAATTCCGTCAGCAATTTTGGCACTTCCAGTATTAGCATCTTCAGCAAATGTGTCAGCTGTTACGAAATCAACTGGAAGATGAATGGCAACTTTCTTTTCTTGGGCTTTTGCAACTAGTTTTTCTACAATTTTAGCGCCTTCGGCATCGAAAAGAGAATTTCCAATTTCCATATTGTTTATCACTTTTAAGAATGTGTATGCCATTCCACCTCCAATAATCATCTCATCAACTTTATCAAGAAGACTCTCAATAAGTTGTATCTTATCAGCAACTTTGGCACCTCCTAAAATAGCAAGGAATGGTCGGTCTGGGTTCTCAAGGGCTTTAGCAAAATATTGAAGTTCTTTTTTCAGCAAAAATCCTGACGCTCGAATGTCAAACCCATCTCCCATCATAGAGCTATGAGCTCTATGAGCAGTGCCAAAGGCATCATTCACATAAACATCCCCCAGCCTCTTTAAGGAATCACGAAATTTTGTCACATCTACTGGGCTGGCTTTTACTTTCTGTCCTGAAGCATCAATTCCCTTTCCTTCTTCTTCTACGTGGAACCGAAGGTTTTCAAGCAATATAATAGAGCCCTGAGGGGGGTCAGCACATTCCTTTTCAATTTCAGCTCCAACACAATCATCCAAAAATTTGACATCTTTACCAAGAAGCTTCTTGAGCTCTTCAGCCACAGGTTTCAAAGAGTATTTAAGCTCTCTGCGTCCATACAACGAAACAATAATAAAAAAAGAGAAAAACGAGGATTATACAAGCCAGTGAAACATATGAACCTAAAAAAAGAAGAATAGCCAATTAATCTTCAACTATAGAATAGCCAAGCAAAAGTATGCTAGTATATAAATTAAAGGCTTAAAATAAGTATATATTGTACATAGCAATACATAGACAGACTTATTCTAAACCCTACAAGGGCATAAGCAGAAGCATGCCTAAAAAAAGAATACATAGTTATTCCTCAATTTAGGTCCATCAATATCTGGGATCTGTAAAATTAAATCAATACTCTAACACAAGAATAATAATATAGCAGTTCTCTTTCTTTCATAAAAATTTGAGGTTGGAAAAGCTTATTAATTTGTATTTGTTTAAACAATAAAACTTTTCAAACAAGACGTTTTGAAAGACAACTGGTAAATAAAACATTTGCAATAACCAACTAGATATATTTGTTGAAATTCAAAATGCTTTCAGTTAAGAATTCCATAGACTCCAGCCTAGAGAGCATTGGTTTGATGGGGTCAGCAGCCCTTCTGTCATACAGGTTAATTTTAGCTTAATGCTTTAATGTCACTCTTCACTTTCATTTTGAAAAAGAAATTGTTTTTCTAATTTAATTAATAATCGGAAATTGTTAAATTTAACGTAAAAGTTTATTACCAAAAAAAACAAAACAAGAAATTTATGATAAATACGTAGAATTACCGTAAATTGGGACATATATAGATATTGAGACTTATTTAAAAGCTTACAAGGCTACAAACAAGAGAATACATAAAGAAATTGTATAGCATATGTTAGTATTTTTCTTTTTTTAAACGGCAAAGGATTCATCAAGATGGTCTGCAATGATACTCTTTTTTGTATGAATACAGAGAAACGGACACAAGTTGGTGCTCTGAATTAAAAAAAGCTGTTACTGTATTACCATAAAGTTTGGCTTGCATATACTGAGCATTTAAAATTTAGCTTAAAATCTAACATGTACAGAGTGACCCAGCGTGATAAGACGCTTAATCACAACACAATTTTCTAAATGAAAAAATAAATGAGAGAACATTTTCATACTGGACCCAACTTCCAGACGAATTTTTGCTAAGGTATAAAATATACTGTATATTCAGGCAAAAGCTAAAAATTATAAAAAAACGCTGTTTGAATGAGAGGAAAGGGCACCTTTGAAACTAAATACATAATTACCGCAAATATGAATAGATGCCTCCCTTTCAAGTCCTTTCAAGTTACAACCCTTTGCCCTAAAGTTTAACTTAAATTAAAAAGCCAAAAAAGACGTGTTTTCAGTACGAATGAAAAACGTGAAAAGACACACATTTTCAAACTCCCATAATCTTCAGAACCAGAAAGAATTCCAGTTCAAACGATTTGTAAGATAATAGAAAAAGAAAATGCTACTAAAGTGTTATTTTTGTTTACTACCTTTCTTACATTCTAATAGTCTTTCACTAACGCAAAAGAGAAAATCCTAGTGTAAAAATCAGTTACTTTATGGGATTAATTTAAAAAACTTTTTCCACAAAATAAGTTTTTCAAAGAAAAGTAAAGAACTCCATTAAACAAAAATGAGCAAAAATACAATCAAATAATCTACCAAGCATGAAACTACCACAAATCAGCATCGATAAATAAATGAAACCCAAAACGAACAGAAATTACAATAAATAAACGAGTCAAACTTAAAACGAGCAGAAATTAACTTAAGTTGGGCGCAAAACCCCTATGCCTTTCCAAGGCCAGACCAAAATTTGCAGTTTACTGAAAAAATACAAATGAATGGGCATTGTCAGTTTAATATACATATACTGATATTTAGTAATCAATATGTTAAAATTATTTGATTTATTAAAGTTATAAAAGTAAAAACATTTATATATTTTTTCAGTAAAGTGCAAATTTTGTTCTGGCCTTGGGAAGGCATAGGGGTTTTGCGCCCAACTTATGTTAATTTCTGCTCGTTTTGAGTTTGACTCGGGTATTTATTGACATAGTCTTTTCAGGAAAAAAGAAAAAATACTTTAAACCTTTCCCTTTTGTAAGAATTTATAGTTTAGCCTGCTATTTGTATGCTGGAGAAAAATTTTCAGCAACTTTTAACAACATACACCCTTTTAAAAACCTGGACACAAAAAATACTGTTTGACTTAGTTTCATACCTCCTCTAGTTGACCTGAAATGGAAAACTTGATGCCATCCGCAAAAAAATCTGTCTACTTTCTTTGATAGCTTATATACACCTACGATTTTTTGATTTGGTCAAATTTTATGAGCAGAAATAGGATGGTTGGCGTGGGAAGGTAGGAGTGGAAGGGGAATTAGTTACCCTCAAATCACTTTCGACTATTAAAAAGGGCATCAGCCCTTTCTATTTTCAATCGAATGAACCCTTGTTGAAGTTCCTACAACAATTCCTTCGATATGAAGTGCCCTGGTCTAAACAACAACAACAACAACATATAATACATTATACCCACATCGGTATTTACTATAGACATGTCGAGCTTTCCAATCACTTTCGACTATTGAATAGGACACAGACCTTTTGATTTCCAATCGAATGAGTCCTTTTGGAAACGACAACGTTTCCAAACGTTATAAGGTGTTTATAGAAATATAAACACCTTATATCCCCCAGGGCATAAATTACAACCCTTACCCCAAGGTCTCTTAGGGTGGCTGTCATCCTCTAAGACCGAATTTCCAGAACTTTCAACTACGTTAAACAACATGCCTATCTCAAAATTTTGATTGGATATGTTTGGGGAAATGGTGGGCGTGACATGGGTGTTAGTCGACTTCCAATCACTTCTATTAACAAGGGCACAAGCCACTCCAATTTACAACTGAATGAGCGCTTTCCGAAGTTTCTACGACAAATTCTTCGATACGAAGTGCCCTGCTCTAAAGGAAAAAATTAATAAACAATACATTGTGTCAAAATCGCTCTTATATACCCCCAGGGCATAACTTAAAACCCTTGCTCTGAGGGTTGGGGGGAGTGTCATCCTCTTTACTTAGTCCCCGTTTCTTGTCTTGTTCTCAAGTGTCCCCGTTCTTTACTTAGGCAGCGCGATCGTGCTGCCTATGATTTATACAACAACTTTCTATATAAACCTTATATTCCCCCAGCGCATAACTTATAACCAGTGCACTGAGGGCTTTGAGGGGGTTATCATCCTAAAAGACCTAATTTCCAGAACGTTCAACTACGTTGAACAAAATGGATTTCTCAAAATTTTGATTGGATGTGTTTTGGAAAATGGTGGGCGTGAGAGTGTTAGTCACTATCCAATCACTTTCAACTATTAAAAAAGGTACTAGCCCTTTTAATTTCCAATTGAATGAGCCCTTTTGAAGTTTCTACGACAACGCTTTCAATAAAAACTTTATATGCCCCGGGGCATAACTTACAACTCTTGCCCTGAGGGCTGTGGGGGGAGGGGTTGTCATCCTTAAATACCTAATTTCCAAAACTTTCGACTACGTTGAATAGAATTGCTGTCTAAATATTATGATTGGATGTGTTTGGGGAAAAGGTGGGCGAGAGACCGGGGCTAGTTGCCCTCAAATTACTTTCGACTATTCAAAATGATACTCTCCCTTTGAAATTCAAATCGAATGAGCCCTTTTTCAAGTTTCTACAACAAAGAATTCAATAAAAACCTTATATGCCCTCAGGGCATAACTTTATCTGGAAATCAACTACAATGAACAAAATGGCTATCTCAAAATTTTTATTAGATGTGTTTGGGGTAGTCCCCGAAGCCGCGCGACGCTGAAATGACGGCGGCGAATGTGTGATTCAGTATCGGCGGCGGCGCACCCTCGATTTTTCGACCGGCGGCACGCCACGGCGTGCCGATTTTTCTGATTAAAAATAATAATAAAAATTCAATGTCAACAAGCACGTTTAACCTCGATTTTAGTAAGGATTTTTAAATGGTTGGCTAAAAAAATTCAAGAACCATATGACAAAACAGGAATTTGTTGGGCCGTGTGGAAAGTGTTTATGTTCACCGTCGATCAGACCAAGTAGAATTCTCATTTTTAGCCACTAGACCCAGGGAAACCTATGCTGTGTTTATGTTTAACATCGCAGTGTCCCTATACAATCCCTTGTTGATTCATTTTATTCTAGTTAGTTATTTCGGATAAGTTGTTTATGAATTTTAAATTTTTAATTTCAATCCTCTCCTGTTAATCTAATACGTAAGAAAAGGAAGTGAAAAAAAAACAAACAATTAACATAATCGAAAAAACACTGGATACAAATCAGATACCATGGCTTAACAACACCAACAATTTTAAATCAGTGGTTACATCACTTCAGTTACAATTGATGTAACAAAAGTGAGTTTGTTCACTCTGCCTGGAGCCATTGATCTTTTTGCAGTCACTGTCAGCCCTGTCGTGCTTAAAAGTCGTTTAGCAGGGGCACATGTGGTCGGTACAGCCAGAACTTGACGAGCGTAAACTGCCACTCGCAGGATCTATTACTAGTATTGGACCTTGGGGTCCCACAGAATGCCGCAAATGGGCTTCTTCTTTGTATCTGCTGGAATAAGTTGTTTTATATGGGAGAACAAACCTGCACTTTCACAATAGGGCCCCTGTGCCCTACACTACAGAGGAACTAAACTGCACCTTTACCCTCTTTTCTTATCAACACGGAATAACCCTCCGAAATTCTTTTTTGAAAGAAGTGGTCAAGTTATAACGTTTCAAGTCAAAGTTTAAGGCTACTTCAACTTCAGATGCAGCTAGACGGCATAATAGTAAAATATTGTACTGGCACGTTAACAAACTGAGAGGGAGTAGTCAATCCGGACTTGTCCCAGTTAAAGATAGGAATGGGGTCGCAATTAGTGATAAGGAAAAAAATAAAGAGAGATGGGCCGAACACTTTGAGAACTTGCTTAACCGAGATAGAGTTACAGGAAAAAATATAGAGGAAAATGAAAAAGTTTGTGATACTTTGGATGTGAAGGAAGATTTGCTTTGTGAGGAGGAATTAGCAACAGTACTAAAAGGATTAAAGAATAATACGGCTCCAGGTGCTGATAGGGTGGTAAATGAGTTTCTTAAATATGGTGGCTCTGAGGTTAGAAATAAGTTACTGAAGATTATGAACAGGATTTTTGAAAAAGGGGAAGTACCTAACGATCCTAGGAAAACATTAATTAAACCACTCTATTAGACAGACGATAAAAACGAGCAGGGTAGCAATTATGACATTAGTCTGGTCTCTTTAGGTAGCAAGCAGATTAGTAGTGTGATACATTTATTATAAAAAGGATCCACAGTCACTGTTATTGGTGCAGAACAGTGTGGCTTGAAGCATATTAATTAACGTTTCAATTAAATCATTAGTCTTAGGACGAAAACGGCGACATTCCTGAGTTTTCAACCACATTTAGGTATCAGTTTTAAAGATTATAAGGAAACGTTCGATTCTGTTGATAGAAGAGCTTTAGCAAAGATTTTATCGTTGTATGGTATACCAGACAAATACATTAAGGTGATTAGTGCTATGTACGACAATAACGCTGCTCCGGTTAAGGTAGGAAAGGAGGTTAGCAGCTGGTTTTGTATTAAATCAGGAGTTAAGCAGGGCTGTGTTCTATCCCCCTTTATATGGATTATCTTGATAGACTTTGTCTTAAGGAGCACAGGAAAGGCAATAGGAGACCACAGAATCAAATGGGGAGGAAGAAGTCACTTGGACTTGAATTATGCTGACGATTTAAGTATCTTAGATGAAAGTTTGAGCGAAATCAATGAAATTTTAGAGGTTTTGCGAGTTCAGGGTGCTAGAATTGGTTTGAAAATTAATGTTAGGAAGACTAAGTCACTAAGGCTAGGAATAAGTGAAGATGAAAAGGTGACGTTGGGTAATGAAAAGATTGATCAGGGGGGCAGCTTCACTTATCTTGGTAGTATTCTTAGTAAAAATGGTGGGAGCAGTGAAGATGTGAAAAATAGAATAGCCAAGGCTCAGGGTCTTTTTTCACAGTTAAAAAAAGTCTGGAAGAATAGGAAGATAAGTCTGCAAACCAAGATTAGAATATTAGAAGCTACAGTGATGACAGTGGTCAAATATGACTCTAAAACATGGGCGCTCCAAAAAGCGGAGGAAGATTTTCTAGATATTTTCCAGAGAAATGGCCTAAGGATTGTTCAGAGTACCCGGCTGACTGGCCGTAATTCAAACAATAGGCTGTACGAAAAGCTTGGTTCAATACCGTTTCCTAAGGCTATAATGACAGAAAGGTTGAAATGGTTAGGGCACGTTCTGCAGGTGTAGGATGACAGATTGCCGAAGATTCTTATTTTCGGCCAACCGTCTAGGGCTAAACGGAAAGCATGTCGTCCCCGTCTGAGGTGGGAGGACGTCATAAAGAAAGATTTAAAGGAAATGGGAACTTCGTGGGCGGGTGTAAAAAGGGAGGCTTTAAATGGATTGGGGTGGAGGAGGAGCATGCGTAGCTCTGTTGGCCTCAGGCGGCTTGGTGCTGCGGTGAGTTATTAGTAGTAGTAGTAGTAGCTCTAGATAATCTACCAAGCGGGAAAATACCGCAAATCAGGATCGATAAATAAATGAAACCCAAAACGAACAAAAATAACAATAAATAACTGAGTCAAACTCAAAACGAGCAGAATTTAACATAAGTTGGGCTCAAAACCCCTATGCCTTCCCAAGGCCAGAACATAATTTGCACTTTACTGAAAAAATATAAATGTTTTTACTTTTATAACTTTAATAAATCAAATAATATTAACATTTTGATTACTAAATATCAGTATATGTATATTAAACTGACAATGCATATTCATTTGTGGTTTTGTCAGTAAAGTACAAATTATGTTCTGGCCTTGGGAAGGCATAGGGGTTTTGAACCCAACTTATGTTAATTTCTGCTCGTTTTTAGTTTGACTCGGTTATTTATTGTAATTTCTGTTTGTTTTGGGTTTTACTTATTTATCGATGCTGATTTGTGGTAGTTTCACGCTTGGTAGATTATTTGATTTTAATTTTGCTCATTTTTGGTTTAATGGAGTTCTTTACTTTTCTTTGAAAAAACTAATTTTTTGGAAACAGTTTTTTTAATTAATTTCTGTTCGTTTTATATTGACATAGTCTTTTCATGGAAAAAGAAAATCATACTTTAAATCTTTTCGTTTTTTAAGAATTTATAGTTTGGCCTGCTATTTGTATGCTGGAAAACAATTTTCAGCAAAATTTAACAACATAGACCCTTATAAAAATATGGACACAAATAGTAGTGTTTAATTTAGTTTCATACCTCCTCTAGTTGACCTGAAATGGAAAACTTGATAACATTCGCAAAAAAATTTGTTTACTTTCTTTGATTGCTTGGATGCACTTACGCTATTTTGATTTGGTCAAACTTTAAGAGCGGAAGAAGCCCTGAAAGTTTGAACATAATACCCTAAGTCATTCTTGGGATACTGCTGAGATGCCTTATTGGGAATTAGCATAAACACAGTGCATTTTGATTTAATTTTAAGGCAACATTTACTTTTTAAATATAAAGGCAAATGGGAGGGTGGGCGTGGGAGGGGGATTAATTTCCCTCCAATCACTTTCGACTATTAAAAAGGACATCAGCCCTTTCTATTTTCAATCGAATGAGCCCTTTTCGAAGTTCCCACGACAACTCCTTCGATACGAAGTGCCCTGGTCTAAACAACAACAACAAAAAAGTGATACATTATACCCACATCGACCTCTACTATAAAAATGTCAAGCCTTCCAATCACTTTCGATTATTAAAAAGGGCACTAGGCTTTTTTATTTCCAAACTAAAGATCCCTTTTTGAGTTTCTACGGCAACGCTTTCTATAAACACCGTATATGCCCCCAGGGCATAAATTACAGCCCTTACCCTAAGGGCTGTGAGGGTGGTTGTCATCCTCTAAGACCTAATTTCCAGAATTTTCAACTAAGTTAAGCAAAATAACTATCTCAAAATTTTGATTGTATGTGTTTCGGGAAATGGTGGGCGTAGAAGGGGTGTTAGTTGCCTTCCAATGATTTTCGACTATTAAAAAGGGCAAAAGCCACTCCAATCTCTAATTGCATGGGCCCTTTTTGAAATTTTTATAACAGCTTCTTTGTTACGAAGTAGCGTTTGCTAAAGGAAAAAAATAATAAATGATAATGTTTGCCAACACCGTTTTTATAGGCCCCTGGAGCGGAACTTCAAAACCCATGATCAGAGTGGGATTGACGAGTACCCTCGTCAAAAAATATGAATTCTTCCGGAGCGTCAGTTACACTGAACAAAATGGCTCTCTTAAAATTTTTACTGGATGTGTTTGGGGAAACGGTGGGCGTGAAAGGGGTGTTAGCTGCCTTCCAATCACTTTCGACTATTAAAAGGGGCACTAACTATTCCAATTTCCAATCAAATGAGCCCTTTTTGAAGTTTCTACGACAACTCTTTCGATACGAATTGCCCTGGTATGAAAAAAAAAAAAAAATAATATATTTTGCCAACATTGTTCTTTACTTATGCAGCTCGATTGCGCTGCCTATGATAACATCCTGAAGTGCCTAATGCTCTTTTACCTACCTCTTTTCATCCGAAAAATAAGAAAGAAAAATGAAAAGAATTTTAAAGTGGAAGGTAGAATTTTTGTTTCAAGAAAAATTTCTTCTTCTCCTTCCTATGAACCGATATACATGGCGAGCCCAAGATGACAGTATTTATTCTTAAGAAACAGATTAGCCGGGATCACGGTTGAAGCCCGGAGGTCGATATCTATAACCAAAAAAGAGAGAAAAAAACAAAAAAAACGGCGGCGTATTAGTGAAGCCGCCGCCGATAGAATCAGTGGCGGCGTCAGCGCGCTGACGCAAGCTCGGCGGCGCGCCGCCGTTTTTTTTAGGCGGAGCGCCGCCGACTTTTCGGTGCAGCTTCGGGGTCTAGTTTGGGGGAATGATGGGCGTGGGGGGGGCTAGTTGCCCTCCAATCACTTTCGACTATTAAAAAGGGCACTAGGCCTTTGAATTTCCAATTGAATGAACTTTTTTTGAAGTTTCTACGACAACGCCTTCTTTAACAACCTTATATGCCCCCAGGGCATAACTTAAAACCCTTGCCCTGAGGGCTGTGCGAGAGTATCCTCATCAAAAACAGATTTTCTATCTGGAAATCAACTATGCTGATCAAAATTTTAATTGGATGTGTTTGGGGAAACGATGGGCATGGGGGGGGGGGCTAGTTGCCCTCCAATCACTTTCGACTATTATAAATTCCACTAGCCCTTCAAAATTCCAATTGAATGAGCCTGTTTTGAAGTTTCTATGACGACACCTTCTATAAAAAACCTTATATGCCCCCAGGGCATAATTTATAACCCTTGCCCTGAGGGTTTTGGGGGAGTGTCCTCCTCAAAAAAATATTTTCTATCAGGAAATCAACTACGCTGAACAAAATGGCTATCTCAAAATTTTGATTGGATGTGTTTGGGGGAATGATGGGCGCGGGGGGGGGGGGCTAGTTGCCCTCCAATCACTTTCGACTATTAACAAGGGCAATAGAACTCTCAATTTCCAATCGAATGTGCCCCTTTTGAAGTTTCTACGACGACCCCTTCCATATGAATTAAACATAAAAAAAAACATCAGAAACGCAAGAAAAAAAACTACATCACACCTACCAACATTTACAATAATAAAAAATAAATCTAATAAAATATAAATAAGTTCAACAAAAAATGTATAGCCTAACAAGTAAAAAAAGTAAATTGTATGCCAACTCCAAACTATGGCTCCCTGTCCAATGAAGACAACTTAAATCTTTTGTTAAACAACTGCTGATATATCTTCCTGTAAACTAAAAAAGACTGCTCTGGTTGGTAAATTCCTCAGTAAAAACTTCACTTCTAATGTAACTTAGCTGTTCATAATAATAAGTCTGGATAACAATGCATTATGAATATAGATATATATGTATATTATTTTTATTTATTGTAACAATTCCTGGATATTATGTTTATTTTATTTGTTTTTAATTAATAGAAAAAAGGAAAATAGACAGTTAGGCCTTTAGAAGCATATAATTCGAAACTACTTCAGATTATGCATTTAAACGGGAATACATGCAATTTTTTATCCATAACTGGTGTTTGCAAATTGCTTATTCAGAACGATCTGCTTTTAGCTTTTAAAGGTAAATCATTAACTATAATTTCCATTCAAACTTGTAGTGACAATTGTTTTAATATCAATCCAGAAGATAAACAATCATCCACCTCCAGATACCCCATTGAAATCTGTTCAAAGAACTATACAATAAGACCGAAAGTGCTGTCATTGTAAATGGCCAGCTCTCATCACATTTTCAAATTAGAAACGGTGTTCAGCAAGGCTGCGCTGCTGCTCCTGAACTCTTCAACTGTGTCATAGACCATGTTCTCCACAAAACTCTGCTTGCGCATCCGTTTGGCATCAATTTTGCTGGAGAGTTGTGTCAGATGTTAACTTTGTAGACGATGTTGCACTGGTGTGCGAAAATATCACTGACATCAAAACTGCCCTGGAAACGCTATCTTTTGGGGCAGAAAAACATTGTTTAAATGTAGGCTGGACTGAGACCAAAATACTGCCAGTGGAAAAGACACCACGCAGCGTCTTGCAACTATAGAAGTATGTGGCCAAGATGTTGAAATAGTCAAGCAGTTCACCTACCTTGGTTCAATTATTTGCTCAAATGGAAATCTAGATGCAGAGATATCAGCAAGGGTGGCAAAGGCAAACGCCATTTTCGGCTGCCTACTGAGAACAATATTCACCAAACCCCAGATCAGCCATTTCACGAAAGCTTCTATCTATTCTGCCTCGGTAGCAAGTGTTGTGTTGTACTCGTCAGAGACTTGGCCTTTGACTCAGTCGCAAATGATGAAGGTAGATGCTGTCCAGACAAAACACCTCTGCAAAATCGAACACATTATATGGCTTGACAGGGTACAGAACATGGATATCCTCCGGTCATTTAAATTACCACCCCTGTCTGAACAGCTTGACTCCCGCTCGCTACGTTGGTACTGTCATTTACTTCACCTACCCACTGAAAAACCTGCCCGACTTATATTTGACTTTGGTCCAACTGCAAACGACTGGAAATGTTCAGAGGTAGACCACGTATGAGATGGACGGATATCATCCGTGATCGACTCACGGCATGGGGCATTGACCCCAGAAAAGCTCCTATCCTCGTCCAAAACAGGGTACTCTGGAGATGATTAATGGCGCTGACGTCTGGTTCCCTCTATGCTGGCGACGCTGCCAAGCAATAACTTTAAGTCAAGTCAAGAAAGTAACTTCAAAGGCATTATCAAGGAAACAAATATTCCTTAGATTGCTAAAATACCACAAAGACTGATATCCAATAATGATTCATAATTTTACTCTATTACATTTGAATATTTTACAAAGGATTGGGATATAACAAACCATATTTCATGCCCAAAATTTTCCTAATAAGCAGAAACAGCAATCCGCACAATGAGATATATCACAGAAAAGACATGCTAAACTGGGATAGATGAATATATAGCATTTTCCGAAAATAGAAACACCCCATTTGACAATTTTGCAACTTCTGTGCAACCCACATTTGTAACAGCAGACTGTTAAGACAACCCATATCAGCCCATCCTTGGGAATGGTATGCATGAGCGCCGGCAAGGGGGGCAGGGGGGCCATGCCCCCCCCCCTGGAAATTTGGGACTATAAAGTAAATATAAGTAAACCCAAGGAAAAAGAGCAAAATAGGAAAAAAATGCTTGTTGTGCCATAGTTGGCAGCCTGCCAATAGATTTTGACCCGTAATAAGGAATATATAAGTTCTAATTTGCAACTGAGTGACCCATTTTCAGTTTTCCACATTCAATCAAAGAATCAGCTTTTTATGGTGATCCTAAACATGTATTTGTTTATTAGTACGGTAATTAGTACAGCTATTAGTACACAAGAAAGTTTGTTTAATTATAGAAAACACAAGGAAAACAACTTAATAAGGGGCAATTTCAGTAAAAATATGCTGTCAATTATTGCTTGCATTGCAAGAGCACTCATGAGCTGATATATGAAACCACTATTATCAGAAATGTTTCCCCTGAACAGAATACTGGGAATTTTGTATTTTCCCCCTAGACAGATATGTCTTTATGTGTTTTGTTATCATTTAGTTTTTTTTTTCCAGGAGTGATGGTATTTATCTAGTGTTCACTTTAAAAAAGATTTAATTTTTTACACTTCTGAAGCATAAAGGTGTCAAATATACAGGTGTTTGGTATTGTAAAAATGTTGAATAAAAAATTTTATTGGATTTTCTTCATTTCAGTTTTAATGTTTTACTTTGAACAAACTAGTTTGATAATACTTTTCTTTTTATAAACACTGAGTCTAAAGGCATTAAATATTGTTGTGTTTAATAACCAAGTTCAATACTGTTGATATTGTTAAAAAAATATCCATCCAATGCTTCAGCATTGCTCAACAGAACTGAATGCTGGGAGTTTATATTTTAGTTTTTGTAAATAGGCTATTTTTTTGTGTATTTTTTTGTCATTAATTACTTTTTCTCATTTTTATTTACTTTTACTTTAATTGACATATTTTTTTGCATTGTCTTTCGAAAAATGTTTGTCTCAAGGCTTAATTAAATATAAATAAGTTTTTCAACTGAAAGTAAGGAGCATTAAAACTTAAAACGAACAAATTATTATGTATATTAGGGGAGTTGCCAACTCCTCAGCATCTTGTTCTTCATGTTACAGTTTTTCAGCCTTTTTAATGTTAATCCTTACTTTCAGTTGAAAAAAACTTTATTTATTTAATTTCTGATTGTTTTTTAAATAACACCAGGATATTTGGCTCCTACTCCATAGAAAAATCCCCCTTCCCACAGAAATATCCTATGGGCAATTCAATCCTGGCAAAAATTTGCCCCAGGCAATTGCCCTCAACATCTCCATGGCTAAAATTGAATAAAAGTAAAGAAAAAGCAAAGAGAAAAAGTAAAGAAATTTTGTATAGGAATTCTGGCAAATTCACCGAGTGCAAAATATCGCTCCCTGGAAACTTCCCTCCCCATGGAAAATTCTCCCTGTGCAAAATCCTTCCAGCAAAAATTTGTCCTCCCATTTCCATTAAAAAAATTTATGCATACTTCCCAAAAACAAATAGAACAATAGGTAAATTTTATAAATTAAAAAACTTTCCCCAGGGGCTGTAGCACTGTAGGGGGTCATTTTATTTCTATAGACATAGTTTTTGGGCCTTTTAACTATGCTGAAGAAAAAAGCTATTTCAAATTTTTATCAGACAATTTTGGAAAAAAAGTGGCAAGGGAGAGGGCCTAGTTGCCCTCCAATTTTTTAGGTCACTTAAAAAGGGTACTAGAACTTTATATTTCCTTTAGAATCAGCCCTCTCTTGACTTTTTAGGCCAACTGGATTGATACAATCACCCTTGGAAAAAAAAACAACAACAAATAAACATGCATCTGTGATCTTTCTTCTGGCAAACACTACAAAATTCCATATTTTCGCTGACATGAGTAAGCTTTTTTGTCATTAATTACTTTTTCTCATTTTTATATACTTTTACTTTAATTGACATATTTTTTGCATTGCCTTTCAAAAAATGTTTGTCTCTAGGCTTAATTAAATATAAACAAGTTTTTCAACTGAAAGTAAGGAGCATTAAAACTTAAAATGAACAAATAATTATGTATATTAGGGGGGTTGCCAACTCCTCAACATCTTTTTCTTCATGTTACAGTTTTTCAGCATTTTTAATGTTACTCCTTACTTTCAGTTGAAAAAAACTTTATTTATTTAATTTCTGATTGTTTTTTAAATAACACCGGGATATTTGGCTCCTACTCCATAGAAAAATACTCTTTCCCACAGAAAAATCCTATGGGCAATTCAATCCTGGCAAAAATTTGCCCCAGGCAATTACCCTTAACATCTCCATGGCTAAAATTGAATAAAAGTAAAGAAAAAGCAAAGAAAAAAAATGAAGAAATTTTGTATAGGAATTCGGGAAAATTCACCGAGTGCAAAATATCACTCCCTGGAAACTTCCCTCCCCATGGAAAATTCTCCCTGTTCAAAATCCTTCCAGCAGAAAATTTGTCCTCCCATCTCCATTAAAAAAATTTATGCATACTTCCCAATAACAAATAGAACAATAGGTAAATTTTATAAATTAAAAACCTTTCCCCAGGGGCTGTAGCGCTGTAGGGGGTCATTTTATTTCTATAGACATAGTTATTGGGCCCTTTAACTATGCTGAAGAAAAAAGCTATTTCAAATTTTTATCAGACAATTTTGGAAAAAACGTGGCAAAGGAGAGGGCCTAGTTGTCCTCCAATTTTTTTGGTCACTTAAAAAGGGTACTAGAACTTTTCATTTCCATTAGAACCAGCCCTCTCTTGACTTTTTAGGCCAACTAGATTGATACAATCACCCTTGGAAAAAAAAAAACAACAAATAAACATGCATCTGTGATCTTTCTTCTGGCAAACACTACAAAATTCCATGTTTTTGCTGACATGAGTAAGCTTTTTTGTCATTAATTACTTTTTCTCATTTTTATATACTTTTACTTTAATTGACATATTTTTTGCATTGCCTTTCAAAAAATGTTTGTCTCTAGGCTTAATTAAATATAAACAAGCTTTTCAACTGAAAGTAAGGAGCATTAAAACTTAAAACGAACAAATTATTATGTACATTAGGGGGGTTGCAAACTCCTCAACATCCTGTTCTTCATGTTGCAGTTTTTCAGCCTTTTTAATGTTACTCCTTACTTTCAGGTGAAAAAAACTTTATTTATTTAATTTCTGATTGTTTTTTAAATAACACCAGGATATTTGGCTCCTACTCCATAGATAAATCCCCCTTCCCACAGAAATATCCTATGGGCAATTCAATCCTGGCAAAAATTTGCCCCAGGCAATTACCCTTAACATCTCCATGGCTAAAATTGAATAAAAGTAAAGAAAAAGCAAAGAGAAAAAGTAAAGAAATTTCGAATAGGAATTCTGGAAAATTCACCAGTGCAAAATATCACTCCCTGGAAACTTCCCTCCCCATGGAAAATTCTCCCTGTGCAAAATCCTTCCAGCAGAAAATTTGTCCTCCCATCTCCATTAAAAAAATTTATGCATACTTCCCAATAACAAATAGAACAATAGGTAAATTTTATAAATTAAAAACCTTTCCCCAGGGGCTGTAGCGCTGTAGGGGGTCATTTTATTTCTATAGACATAGTTATTGGGCCTTTTAACTATGCTGAAGAAAAAAGCTATTTCAAATTTTTATCAGACAATTTTGGAAAAACGTGGCAAAGGAGAGGGCCTAGTTGTCCTCCAATTTTTTTGGTCACTTAAAAAGGGTACTAGAACTTTTCATTTCCATTAGAACCAGCCCTCTCTTGACTTTTTAGGCCAACTGGATTGATACAATCATCCTTGGAAAAAAACAACAACAAATAATCATGCATCTGTGATCTTTCTTCTGGCAAACACTACAAAATTCCATATTTTTGCTGACATGAGCTTGAAACTTCTATGGTAAGGTTCTTTGATATGCTGAATTCCATGGTAAGCTTTTCATAAAAATTCTATGATTTTGAGGGGCTCTTTCTCCTTTTTTCAAAAATCAGACAAATTTTCTTGGGCTTGAAGCTTTTGATGGGTAAAACTAAATTTAATGAAATGTATATATTTGGAATCAGCATAATAAGCCAATTCTTTTGATATATCTATTGGTATCAAAATATTTGAAATCATATATCTTATATATTTGAAATCAGCATAAAAATCTGATTCTTTTGATGTATCTATTGGTATCAAAATTCCATTTTTTAGAGTTTCAGTTACTATTGAGCCAGGCTGCTCCTTGCCTACAGTTTGTTACCCCAAACTGTTTGATTACCACTCAAATTCCAAACAGAGATCATTGAGATATTGATTCTTTTTTCTGTGTTACAAAAAATATTGTATTCATAAAACTTTACAGTTTTGTGAAATGTAATTAAACAAATAGATAAGGTTTTTCAACTAAATTACCTTAAATTGCAGTGTCCAGCAAAATAAGGAAAGATCCTGTAGAGTCGCTGGTCAGTGACAATGGGGAGTCACTGGTTTGGCGGCGTCCCACTCTGTTTTCCATGGTTTGGTGGACCAATTCTTATCAATGGCAATCTTGAATGCATTGAAAGAGGGAGCGGTGACAGCTGCATTGGGACTGTTCCAGAGGCCCACCACTCTATTTGAGAAGTAGTGGTTGCAGAGTCTGCTGTGAGCTCTCTTCCTGAGCAGCTTCTTACTATGCCCTCTTGTCCTGAATGATTTGTCAAGTTGTAAAGGACTCTGAGAAGAGGAATCAGCATGCAGTAGCTTGTAAGCCATAATGACATCACCCCTCCCCCGTCTGTAGACAAGTGTTGGGAGCTGTAGTTTGTTCAGGCGGGATGGATAGTCAAGGTTCTTGCATCCATCAATAGCTTTGGTTGCGCACCTTTGAACAGATTCTATTTTCTGTTGGTCACTCTTATTCAGAGGTGAGGCAACACACATCCCAAACTCCAGCAATGGTTGTACGAGACCCTTGTACAGCTTCGTCATAACTTTAGATGATCTGCTATGTACTGTACGCTTAATTATTCGGAGGGTCTGAGATGCTTTGGCAACCGCTGTTTGGGTGTGTTTGTTGAATTTTAATTCTTCATTGATGACTATTCCCAAATCTCTTTCAGCTACCAAGGAACCAATTGATTGTCTAGAGCCATCCCACCCACTCATATGGTACTGCCACTTCTCATTCTTTTTCCTGAAATATACTGCCTTGCACTTCTGGATGTTAAACTCAAGCTTCCATTGGCAGGCCCAAAGGGAAAGTGCATCCAGGTCTTCCTGTATTATAACTTATGTTTAGGTCAAATCCAAACAGAACAAAAACTACCAGCAAAAGGATTCAGGATTCCTCTTTCTCAAGGTCCCTTAATGTTAGCTGCTCTAAAGTGCAAATTGAGGTAGGTCTAATACACCTGTAAAGAAGGCTAGACAAATTTCTAAGACTTAGAAATCAGAAAAGGGTTAACATAGTAGCCTAGCTTGACAACACCTTCCTGGAACAGGTTTTTGGCCCTTAATTCAATGCTGAAAATTTCATTTTCCTTACCTAACCCCTTCCCAAAACAGCAAAAGTAGCTTGCCTAGAATTTTACCAGCAATAGCCTATTCCCTCTTCTAAACTAAAGCACAGCATCCTGAATGCAAATGTGTAGTATTACTGTTACTACATCTATGGTCAAAAACAACTCAAAAGCCTTAACAACAGTAAGAACGCAGTAGGCTAAAGTTCTACCAAATCATATTAGCCTATTGAGTTAGAAATAAAGTGAATACACCATTTGATGCCTTTTTTTATGCTGATAACAAATATAATAATCATTTCTATAGGAAATGAATTTCAGCCCCCCCCCTATATATACCTAACCCAACCTACCCTAACCCTGAATTGGCATATGTAGGGGGGGGGGCTGAAATTCATTTCGGATAGAAATGATTATTATATTTGTAATCAGCATAAAAAAAGGCATCGAATGGTGTATTCACTTTTGTCCTAACTCAATAATATGATTTGGTGGAAGTTTACAAAGAATGCTAGGCCTAGCCTATCTAGTTCTGACAACATTGATTCCTGCCTGCTAAAAGAATCTGCAAGTGAAATTGTCCCCACACTGACAGGATTTCCTTGGTCATAAGAAAGCCCCTCCCAATTGAAACTTTATCAAGGAATGTAGCCTAATCCTAGCCTACCCAGGCTCCTTTGTTTGCTAGCATGTATCCTTTAGATGTAGTCTAGGCCTGTCAACCACAAGAAACCTAATAACCTAAGACCCCCCAAAGGCCTAGTTTAGGGGTATGAGAGCTCAATCATGTGTACCTGTCCCAATTTTAAGAGTGAGTAAGAAGCCTTGGGCATAGCCTACATTTAAATTGGAAAACGATTTAACCTAGCCAAGAAAAAATGGGATTGAGTTGGCTATGACTTGGGAGGCTAGCTAGAATTCACTAAAAGATAATAGAGTAGGCCGAGGGTATATAAATAATTTTCAAAGACTATAAGAAAACCTAACCTTTGTATCCTTGCTAAACTCAAATAGGCTACTTGGGCTAGCTAGGTGAACATCCGAAATCCAATGTACTATGAATGAATATGGAAGTGTTGAGAAATGATAAATTAATTATATTTGCTCAGGCCGAAACAATTTCCTATGAGTGCTTGGCAAACAATATTGCAGATATTATATATGATTGTTCACTAGAAAAAGACATTTTTCTTTATCAGAAAAAGGATTTTAATGAAAACTATTTAAGAGACGCATGAAATATGACACCTCGTGCTCTGTGTAGAAAGTCTCACGTTCATTCTTTAGACATAGAAACTCCGGTCACCTAGAACAGAAAGGTAAGACTTCCTTCCTCTTTTCAAACTAGCGAGCTGGTACAAAAATATAATAAAACAAATTTCACTTTTAAATACTAAACACACTGCTATAATACATTACTATATTTCTTTATGAGGAGGCGCTAGGCTCGCTCATTTTTTTCACAATGTTCACTTCACTTTAGAAGAAGGGGGGGGGGGGTATCCCTTTAATTCACCGATTACCATTTCACAAGTTAAGCCTCTGGACTGGATTCACAGAGCGACCGGTACGGGTTATGTAGGGGGTATCATGGAGTTTTGTATGGGTCACGTGACTGGTGCGTGGTACAGGCATGGGCCTGTAAAATGTTGGGCTATGAACACGAGTGAGGGGTTTCAGACGGTTTTCATCTGGTGTTCTAGGTTTTCATCTTCAGTTATGGTGGCGTCTGGCGACTGAGGTTGCTGATAGAATATCTTTATGTGACGCCTGTTCCTTCTGTAGGTTGCTCCGTCGTTTGTCTCGACTATGTAGGATCTGGGATTCACATCTGTTCTTTTGACAATGCCCGCCTGCCAGAGTTTGTCGTGGATTTGGGCCTGTACTGGTTGTCCAATTTGTAGGGGTTTCAGTTGCTTTGACTGTCGATCATAGTACTTGCTCTGGCGCGATCATTGCTTCATTCGATTCTGTCGAAACTGCTTGTGGCGAATGGTCTTTGGTGCAAGCAATTCTTTGGTGCATGGGACTATTGATCTGAGGTTTCTGCTCATTAGCAATTGGGATGGGGAGGCCAGACCATCAACTGGGGTGTTCCTGTACTCTAGCAACGCCAGCTCAAAATTGTTTCCAGCTATATCGGTTTTCCTCGGGATATCTTTGGCCGTCTGTACGGACCTTTCTGCCAATCCGTTTGATTGGGAGAAATGTGATGAGGATGTGGTCTGAGATACTTCCCAATCCGATATGAATTTTTGGAAGACGGATGATGTGAATTGTGGGCCGCTGTCAGTAATGAGCATACGAGGAATTCCATAACGTGCGAATTTCTTTTTCAGATACAGTATTATTTGGTGAGAATATGAACTGCTGCCCATTCTATCAACTTCTAAAAATCGACTGTAATAGTCGACAGTAATGAGGAAGTATTCCCCGTTTTTGTAGATAATGTCGCAACCGATTTTCTCCCATGGTAAGTCAGGGATGTCATGTGGCATCAAGGGCTCTTTCTGGTTGGATTTCTGGATTCTGGTGCATGCATAGCAGTGTTTGATATGTTCTTCAATGTCTTTTTGTCATCCCTTGCCAAAAATTGACTGAGCGAGAACGCTGTTTAGTTTTTTCGATACCCAGATGTGATGCGTGTATGCAGTTGAGGATGTCTTTGCGGGAGTTTTTGGGTATGACCAGGCGATCTCCTTTTAGTATGATTTGGTCTATGACCGCTAGGTCATGCCGGACATTCCAGAATGGGGTGAGAGCTGCTGGGAGATTTCTTCTGGATGCTGGCCAACCACTATTGATTGTCTTAGCCAGCTCAACCAATTGAGTGTCAACTGCTGTCTCTTGTTTGAGCTTTTTAAGTCTGTCATTGCTGATTGATTGGATTGACCTAACAGAATGCACATATGATTCTATCTCTCCATCCTCTTCAGGGAGATACATGCGTGACAGGGCATTGGCAACTGGAATTTCTTTGCCTGGGTGGAATGTTATAGTGAAGTCGTATGGTTGGATTCTCAGTAGCATCCGCTGGAGTCTCGGTGACGACTTTGATATTGGACGATTCAGGATCACTTGGAGAGGCTTGTGATCCGATACGATTTTGAACTTCTGGCAATAGAGGTACTGGTGGTAGTGTATGCAGTCGAAGAGAATAGCGTATAGCTCCTTTTCTATCTGCGAGTAGTTCTGCTCGGTGGTGTTCAACGAGCGTGATATAAAGGAGATTGACTTCCCATTTTGAATAAGGGTGGCTCTTAGGCCAAACTTCGAAGTGTCAACTTGTTGCTCGATGTTCCCTGCTTTTGGATCAAAAAATGCCAATGAGCTGCAAATGGATTCTTTGATGTTATTGAATGATATATCGCCTTGTGGCTCCCACTTGAGCTATCGCTGTTTTGCCTGGTTACGTAGGGACTGATTTAGTGATGCTAGATTGGGGATGTACCTTGCTAGGTAGGTCATCATTCCCAGTATGGTCTTTAGTTCATCCTTGGTAGATGGGGCTCTCATTTCTTTCAGTGCACGGACCTTTCGTAGGTCTGGGTGGATACCGCCTTTTGATATTATGTGTCCAAAGTACGGTATTCTGTCGCACCCGAACACACATTTTTTCAGGTTGAATTTCACAGTCCTTTCGCGTGCTCTGATTAGTGCACTGCGAACGTTTGCGTCGTGCTCCTCATCAACCCAAACAGCATGCGTTTGAACATGTATCGGCCGTATGGTGTGTTAAATGTTGTTAGTTGAGATGATTCGTTGTCAAGAACGAGAGACCAATATCCATGACGGGCGTCCAGCTGGGTGAAAAATTTAGCACCGGAGTGTTTTAGTGTTGCTTCGTTAAATGTGGGCATTGGGTGGTGGGGTCTTTTGATGGCCTTGTTCAGGTCCTGTGGGTTAATGCAGACCCGGAGGATTTTGTCAGGCTTTTTGACCACAACTGCAGCATTTACCCAATCTGTGGGGTAAGTGACCTTTTTGAGGACCCCAAGTGCTTCCATCCTGTCTAGTTCCTTCTTGATCCCACTTCTGACACCATGTAGAAAGTCTCAACGTTTATTCTTTAAACATAGAAACCCAGGTCACCTAGAACAGAAAGGTAAGAATATTACACCTGTATTTGGCTTTTGTCCTGTTTCAAAACCTGCTGATTTTCTTTAACTGATAAATTACAATAAAGAACGACCTCTTGCCTATACTAAATTTTATACGCCACTTAATTGTAGTATAGGTTAGTAATTCAACAGATAGCTTGACACTGGAACATCATAGAGAGTTGCTCAATGGCTCATTTTAAAGGAAATTAATGGGATTAAAAACATTTTGTAATTAAAACAAATTATTTTTATTACATTAAGAAATTTTTATTGTGTTCCTTAAGAAATCATCATAAGTAAAAATTTCCCATACGGAAATTGAACTCAAGCCATGGGTGAGAGCTATCCCAACCTCTAGACCATATAGGATATATTAAAATACCCGATTAATGAAGTTTATGTAAAGAAAGAATTATAAACCTAGTTAGTTGTCTGATTATATGAGGATCGTCTCTTACTATTCCAAAGAAGAAAAAGCCGTAGGCTATTTCCTGTTTGTAATTTATGATCTTGGTTTAAGCGGTATTACAGTAAAGAATCCGGGTTGCAGCGGTAGCTAGCAACCTAGTAAGAGACGATCACCTCCAATGTCAAGAAATATAAAACCCCCCAACTCCTAAAAAAAGAGTCAGATCAAAACAAAAAGTACACCATTAGAACCGCCTTGTCCGAATCCTCTATAAAGGAAACTTACCTCCCTTTGGCTTGAATAACAAAGAAAATATATTGGCTTGAAAATCAAGAAAATTGACTTTTACCACGTTATTCTCCACAAACGGGATATTTTTTTCTTTCCGCTTTTTCTTTCTGCTCAGCTAGCTGGGCACTGGAAAATCATAGAGAGCTGTATAATAGCTCATTTTAAAGGAAATTGCAACATCTAGTCACTTTTGTATTTAAAAATAAAATACTTTTTAAAGTAGAATCAATTTTGTCAAATACAATAAAGAACGACACCTTGCCCATGTTAACTAAAACATAAATAGGGATTATGTAATTTCCAATAGTATCATGGCTGTAGAGATGGCTGAAACCTAGTTACAATAAAAAACGATCATTGGATTATTTGAGACTCGTCTCTTACTATTTAAAAGAAGAAAAAGCCGTAGGCTTTTTCCTGTGTGTAATCAGTTTATTATCATAGGCAACGCGCTAGCACTGCCTGAGTAAAGAACGATGTGGGCACATTGTGTTTTTTTCGGGTTGCAGCGATAGCTAGCAACCTAGTAAGAGACGATCACGTCCAATGTTAAGAAATATAAAAACCCATAGTTCCTAACAAAGGAGTCAGATCAAAACAAAAAGTACACCATTAGAACCGCCTCGTCCGAAACCCCTGTATAGGAAACTTTCTGTCCCTTGGCTTGAACAGCAAGGGAATTACATAAAGGCTCGATCATCAACTTTAAGCTGAAACTAAGTAAAGGGCAATTATGCCTCCATATATTCACAGTGATGTATAAGATTTCCCATTACATCTGTAAACTGTTCCAGAGTTGCCGGTCCATACCTTGGAAGCTTTTCACTAATCATGCAACATTTCTTTTGGATATTATAATGAAGTTTTGCGAAAGCATCTCTAGCTGACTTTTTTTTCAACAAAATCCATTATTTCAGAGATAATTTTAATCTTTAATTTTGAATAATTCTCGTAATCCTGGTAAAACATTCATAAAATTTTTCTCAATTTACAAAGATCAGCCTGTGCGTTCTTTGCAGCTTGTGTAAACTGCAAAAATATCCCTGGTATCCGAGCAATAGTTCGAATATTTCAATTTAAGCTAGAAAAATACCTTAAAATGTTGAAATTAGTTTTATTTTTGGTTAGGTTCTAACTACCCGATGTGGGATTTACTATGTAGTTTTTGACCAAAAAATTCAATTTTTTAATATATTTTATTTTTCAGTTTAGAATTGCTAAGGTTATTATGTAAACTGCAAAAATATTTATGATATCTGAGCAATAATTTTAATCTTTTCATTGAAACTAACAAAATACCTGAAAATTTAAAAATTAGTTTTATTTTTTGTTAGATTATGGATACTCGATACGAGTTTTAAGAAGTGTTAATTAGATAAGAATATTGTTTCTTGTTTTGTAATAAGATGCCTTCTAAGCGAGTTATACGTAATTTAAAAAACAGTACTATACAAAAAACAGAGATAGCATCTTGGAAAAAAAAACAAAGGTATTCAACTGACAAGGCGTATCGAGAGGCGAAAATTGATAGTGGTTAACAGCGTTATTATAATGATGAAGTTTATAGACATGCGAAAATTGATAGTGAATAACAGAGTTATTATACTGATGAAGTTTATAGAAATGCAAAAACTGATAGTGAGAAACAGCGTTATTATAATAATGAAGTTTATAGACATGCAAAAATTGAGACAGCCAAACAAAAGAGCAAGGAACGGTATGATAACGATAAAGATTACCGAAACAAACATAAGAAAAAAGTTGCTACCAGAATAATGGGTAGATACTTGGGTGACAAAAGCTATAATAAAAAAATTAAATTATCTGCGAGGTTGTACCGAAGAACACATAAGGACAAAGGGAAAATTACATTCAGAAATACAAGAAGATGGCAAAAATGCAGGCTGATCTTAGTAAATTGAGAAATATTTTACCCAAGTTTAACCGAGACCACAAAAAGCATTCAAAATTACAGATTAAAATTCTCTTTGAAAGAGCGGATGCTGTTGAAAAGTCGGCTAGAAATGCTTTGGCAAAACTTAATAGTAATATCCAAAAGAAATGTTGTCAGTTTAATGAAAAGCTTCCAAGGTATTGATTGGCAACTGTTTAAATATTTGTTTATAAAATTGTTTAAACCTTGGCGAATTATAGTAAAGAACGACCCTTAACCCATGTTAATTGATCCGGGTCGCTGTTACATTAAAGAACGATCATTGAAATAACAAACCATTGCATACATTGGACTTAATTAGCTCCTTTATTGTTTGAGGTTCGTCTCTTACTATTTCAAAGGAGAAAAATGTACCATTGAAGAATTGTTTGTGGTAATTGAAAAGACTTGTTCGTGGCGATAGAGATTTCTCCTATAGCGCCACTTGGAGATCAGATTCCTTTGGGAGCATTTACCTTGGAGACTGGCGAACTAGTTACCCATTATCGGACTAGACTCAGACATACAAGAGAAACGAACACTTATAAAAAGACAATAGATTTATTAAACTTACATGCTCAGTTGTACAGCAATGGGTCACTTCAAAGACAAAAATGGTGACCACAATAATTTCGTACTAAACGTTTCAGATCTCACCTCATATTAAAATTAAAAAACACATTTTCCCTACTCCCAAACGCAGTTCTTTCGTCCTGCGCTCTAGGGACTGCCTGCCATTGGCTCACGTGCCCCAAGGACGCGAACCCTCGTCCAATAATACATCTTAAATATTTTTGATGATTTAGGCGTTCACACGGTTCTTATCGTTTAAACTTCCTTAAAAATATTGTGCGTAGCACTTTTCTTATTGCTCACTGTCTTAGCGAAATCAAAAGATTGCAATTTCTTTTCTTTGCTGATTAGCGACTTTTTCATTTTCGAAACTAGATTTAGCTTAATTATAGGAGTCCGAACTAAAGAAGGAACTTTATTTTGGTATTTCAAATACATCGTGTTTTACTCCCGGTACATATCACCCTTACCATGAAATAATGACGCCCCGTCATTTTTTACTGCCCATTATGAGTTTTAAAGTTTTTACATTGTTTTTCTTGTTTTATTATCAATCACTATCTAAAATTAATCTAGCGGACTAAGATTTTTTTTTGTTATATGTCAGCTACTATACTAAAGATTTTTTTTTTTCTATATCTAACGCTGATTACTTTTACTTTTCCACTAAGGTTGGGACTATTCTACTTTTACATTAGTTCTCTTTTTTTTTTTTTGCTGTATATATTAAGTAATAAATAATATATAAAAAACTTTAAATTAATAACATAATAATATTACACCTAAATATAATTGTGGTACATAAATAAATTATTTATAATATACAATATTTGGTTAAACATATTCACTGATGACATTAAAACACTTTCACTATTTAGACTTTTGCATTGTCAAAGCTGTTAGGAAGTAACACTTGTAGCTTCACATCTATTCATCACCTTTCGTGTCCTTAGTGTACTACACCCTTCCGTTGTAAGTTACTGTCCTTCACTCCTTTTGCCGTGGCAAAAATTATGAAGCATATACGTTATGGTTTCTTCATGGAACAGTTCGAGTCTAGTTGTCTTTGAATGGTATGTTTCCCTTAATGGTCAAATGGGAAATGACCGTTAAACACAGTTCAAATGGTTAACTGGGAAATGCTTCTTTCTACTCTAGATGTTGGTGTTTTTCTTCTCGGCATATCATTTTTTTTAGGATTTTTGAGGCACATAGAGAATGTATTCTTGCGTAAAATTGTTCATTTGTGCCTTTTGAAACGGGTTGTCGTCATATTATGGTGACTCTTTTAATATAATGTCTCTAAATTCAACTTCGAACCTCTTCAACTATCATCTAACTTCAAATATCGTTAAATATCGTTTTGTTCTGCTCGATGGTGTTCTCAGAGTTAAAGTTCAAATTGTCTTTAATTTCTGCTTCAAATATCTTCAAATATCTTTATGTGTCATTTAACTTCGAATATCGTCTATCGTGTGCTGATTGATGGAGTTCTCAGAATTAAACTTCAAATTGTCTTTAATTTGTATTAAAATATATTAAAATGTCTTTAAGTATCATTTAACTTCGAATATCGTTTAACATGTGCTGATCGATGGAGTTCTCAGAATTAAACTTCAAATTGTCTTTAATTTCATATTAAAATATCTTCAAATGTCTTTAAGTATCTTTTAACTTTAAATATTGTTTAATATCGTTTAGATTCAAATATCATCACTATACTGTCAAATTATTATGGGGTCCATAGTGAGTATCAACAGCGATATCTACGTATTTATATCTTGTACTGTCCGCTGGGTTTCTCAGCGTTTATGCGATTATATAGCTCGTTAAAGCACTTGATACTGAGGTTCGAATATAGTGTTACCTGATACGTAATATGGTTCATAGTCGAAGAAACGACGATCGAAGGTAACTGTTGTTCTCGTAGACGAAGCTGGGATGAAACTTGCCTGGAGTCATGGTGAGTACTCTTCGTTGGTTGAGATATGATAAAAATAGATGGGACGTATCTGTACTGGGCAGCTTATTGTAATACTCAATGACCAAAGTGTCCATTTACTTTCCTGTAATAAAGACAACGCGGCAGAATCACATGTTCTCTTAAGTAAATACACATACAATAATTCACGCATTAATTGGGTTATAACTTCTTAGCTATGAGACAGAATTAAATAAATACACTAATATTGGTACTCACAATGAAAATCTAAAACAGAAATTTCTTCAAATTTGTTTTGATAACGAAAATATCGATATTAAATGAACATAATTTACCCTAAATTATTAAGTTTGAGGTATGTTTTTACAATATTTTTTTTTTTCATGCCTCCATTGTTCACGCAAGTCCGTGAAGTATAAGAAAAGAATGTTGCAGCGTCATAAACACACGGTTTTACGCAAACGATACTACAATGAGGGGACAAGACATAACAAGGACTAGTGGAGACCTCTATACCCACTAGTTTTCTGATGTCTTCCCTATTTCTTGGCTTAGACGTTCTTATGGGGCTCCGGGTTTAACGGCTGAAATGCCGAGGTTCTTAGTCTCAGGATTTTCCGTAATTGCAAGTCAACATTGGTGCCTCGTATTCGCCTTTCGAATAAGGTCATTAGATGCAGGATTTCCAAGCTTGCCTCCGTAGATTCCAGTTAATGCTTGGCAAAGAATATAAGCATAATGAAGAACTGACATCAATATCTTTTTAGAAGGCTATTGTTTGAGCAAATCCTTCGGCACTAAATAAATAAATATTATATTAAAGTCTTATTAGAATCCGTTAAGCGAGAAACACCTTCACATTAATAGGGAATTCCTTGTGGGTTTTACTTAGTCGCCATTGGACATTCACAGGGTTTCAATCCATGTATCTTAACTGTTCAAATGGTTTTAAGATTTTACATATTATTTTTGAGATATAATTTCACATCCGCCGTGAAATTCTACATATAAACGTACCCATAGGTTGTTTGGTTATAGTTACCAATAGTTTTCTATTGGTACATATATTAAACGAGTAGAAAATAAATTGATGAGCATGGTTTAGACACAAAGTAAGTATAATCTGCGCAATGATAAGATATTTCGTATAATTAGACGCTTCTGTAGTGGTAGTTTTTTTTTGATTTTATGAGTATGTCATAGATAGTGATATCTCCTAAGTAATTTCATAGTTTAAAAACTAAACTTCTTTTCAAAAAACACTACGCTCCGAATTAGTCGTGTTTACTTCAGCTAATAAAAACAAATTCGCTCTATCAAAATATACTGAAAACTGGTTGAGATTTGTACGGGTATAATGGTGGTGAAGAAATATAGGTTTCAAGAGGAAATTTCTTTAGTATTCACTATATCAGAATTTGATAATTTGATATACATGTTGCTCAAATAAATTTCGCATAAACTAAAAAAAAGGAGGAAACAGGAAAAAATTTTTTTTACAAAAATAAACGATGTTCGCTAAATGAAGCACAGTCTTTTCAAGTTAAACATAAACCTTAGTCTAACTTAAATAAATTATCAGGTTCTAAATAGTTTATTGAGATAATTAAATTTTAATTAATAACTTATTGAGAAATCATATTTTAATAAATAATTAAATTAAAAATTGAGTACGAATTGATTATTAGAATAATTAAATAAGAAATTGACTGATACTTTAAGCAAGAAAAATTAACAAAACGGCAAGTAAAAAGGAAGATTAAACACTAAAAACCTAAAAATAGAGCGGAACATGATTCAGGTCAAGCTCTAGCTAAGAATAGTGTCAGATTATCGAATTTTTAAGTCAAGTTAGGCATATTTGATTTATTTTTGATTAAATTTTTTTTTTTTTCAATCTTCACGTGGAAGGCAATTTCAGTAGGGATTCTACATCTTAGAAAACTCTTATGCTCATGGTAGAGAGGATATTTCGCCTCGACTTAATCCATGTATAAAACCATTAGTAAAGACATCACCGTCATCACCTTGCAGTCTTCTTATTGGTAGAAATTAAACGATAAGTAAAAAATTTTTTGTTTTGTTTTTGATGACATCAATTTTTGTTTGGACCTGGGTCGAATTTTCATAGAAAATTCGAGGGGACCTGAGTCAGTATAGGTAAGGTATAACGTGACTGACTTGCGAAAATATGTCACAAAAATTAGAGCACAATATATTTCATAGATAAACCAATGAAATTAAAGAACATTTTTGTCACAGAACTATAGAACGGTGATCTCTCTGTTTTTGTATTACGTCATAGATATAAACTATTGAAATTAAATTTTTTCGCCAAGGAGCTGAAGACATAAATGCCTTTGTTTCTCTTTGAAACTAATGTTTAACACAGCTGTAGGACAGACTACGTCATACATATATTATAATGACATTAAAACGCTTTTTTTTCTCGGAGCTATAATAAAGTAAACTCTCTGTTTCTCTTTCAAAGCATTCTGATCCAAAAACGAAAACTTAACTAGCTCACAGAAGTTTCTATTCAACCTTTAAGTATTGTTTTGACTGGCCCTGGTTGGCATAAAAATACTAATTTTTTACACTTGAAGGACTGAAAAATGTCCCTTCCTACGGTCGTTTAAACAAAAAATTAAAGAAAACAAACAATGGCCTTTATTTCCTCTCCCGGCGTACCACAAGAAGATGTACAACGCGCGTTGTCGGTTTAGGTAGACCACAAGCTTACAAACATTTGTTATTTTATGTTACAACCTTTCTAGTATACTTTGAAAGGGTATAGAAATAAAACTAACAAAAATAAAACATTCAAAACTTAATCAACTCCTTACTTGGTTAACTCTAAATGCAAACTGTTAAATTTATTACGGTGTTAAATTTATCATCTTTGAAATTTGTCTTTACATTAATTAGGTATATTTCCATCTGTCAGGTTTTTTAACAGTTCTACATGACTGTGTCGTGCGTTTCTCCTCGGTTTGTTGTGGTTTTTTATTTTTCGGTTTGTCTATCGAGATAAGGTCAAATTTTTTTTATTTTTTTTTAAAAAATTATTTCCCTTTTAATTTCGTTTGTTTAACGTGTGCGGCTGCTGTGGTCGGCCTTGATTTCCCTATTTCTTTAGCTACTATTTGTTCTCATACACCATCAGACTATTCTGAACTGGTTTCCGACGAATTTGGATGAGAACTTTTAGAGGTGGCACTTTTTGAGGTATCACCTGCCATTCCTACGTAAATTTATTCTCCTCTGGAAGTAGAAGGTGTATTCTCTAAGTTCTCGCCTTGAGTTCTCAACTCGGGGGATTTGAAAGATTCTTGAGAGTTTTGGGAGGAATCAATAGTTTTTGCGGGGTTCCTCCATTGTTTGAAGGCCATGTCTTCAGGGGGAAGGGGCATTCTTTGTAGGAGATAGTCCCTCCGTGAAGACCAAGTCCAGTCGTGTTTAGGGTTTACCGTAGAACCCGTTCAATAATTATATTTAACATTCTGGTCATCCTTTGGAGGTTTATTCAAGTGCACTGTAATCTTACTCGTTTTTCTTGGAAAATTTATTAAATCCATAGCTTCTCGCAGGTTTGTTTTAGTTAAATCTTTGGGAGGACTTTTCTTCACAGTAAGATAGGGGGTTTCTACAGCTCTGTTTAATTCTTCCTGTAAGGACAGGGGCCTTTCTATTGGTGTTGCAGGGGAAACAATATCGTCTAGAAATCTTTTGGGGGGACTTGGTGTCGAAAGTATATCGAGGAAAAATTGGGTTTTTGGGAATATTGGATAATCTAAATCTCCTACTCTTGCAGATTGATCAAGTTGTCTAGTTGGTTTTGACGTAATGTTAGGAAAAAATCAGGTGATTAGGGATTATTTCTTAGGAACAACTAGATTTTGCATTGACAAGAATTATTCAATGTGTTGTTAATCGCTGTCATTTTCGATATAATTTTGTTTGAAATTAAAGGGTTTTAGCTCTGCCAGTCTTGACCTAGGGGGCTCATTTTCCGAATCTGACGAATCAGTAGAAGGGGGATGGGACACCCATCTCTCTGGAAATTTTGCTCTTTTTATTCGGCTAACATGCGCCTTGTAAGTTTTTCCACTATCGGGGTTCTCCATTTTAAAGGTATATTCATTATCGTACTTTTTGACTATTCTGTACGGTCCAGAATATTTGTTGGAAAGTTTTTTTCCTTCCGTTTGCGCCTCGTTCCTTAGGTAAAAGAAGTCTCATACTTTGAAATCTATATTCCACTTAACTGTGGGTTGGTTTCTTAGCTCTTGGTTTATTTTACATTTTTCCAATTTTTGCCTAACTATGTTATAAGTTTTCCTCATCCTATTTATGAATTCTTGTTTATAATCTTCTGAGTCGTTATAAAATCGCCGAGACTAAATAAACTAATCATAAGGGAATATAAAGTATAGACCAAAAAGTAAATAAAATTGATTTTATATTGTTTTTTATGAATAAGCAGTTTTGTTTACGTTAGTTTAGTAAGGTAAGAATTTATCCCAGTCACTCCTTTTGTATTTTGTATAAATAAATATAACGTTCGAAAATATTTTATGTCAGTTTTATATTTTTCCATTAGCTTGTGGATGGTAAGGCGCTGTCACCATTTTATCTATATTAAGGAAACTCATTAAATCTTTTGTTACTTTTGCAACAAAATTGCTCCCGTTGTCGCTCAAAATTTTATTAGGAATGCCAAATTGTAAAAATAATTTTGCTAATGCCTTACTTGTGGCATAAGCACCTTGAATTTTTAATGCTTTTGCAAAAGTAAATCCGGAAAAATGATCTACAACCGAAAGAATACACGTATGGCCTCTGCTAGAAACAGGTAAGCCTCCATTTGTCCCGGACAGGTCAAATGAGATAATATCGAAGGGGTACTTGGCTACTGGGACCCTTCCCATTGGAGGATTTGGAGACGCGGGGGGGAGTTTTCTCAAATTACATGCTTCGCATGTACTTACAAATTCTTTAAGTTTTGTCAGTGCCGATTGTACGTAAAAGTATTGTTTTAACTTATGTAACGTTTTCATAACTCCTAAATGTCCACCTGTGTCCGAATGAAAATATTCAAATGCAGGCCCTATCAAGCTTTGTGGTAATACAGGTATTGTCGAGGTTTGGTTTCTATTTGTCTCAGCAGTCACAATCCTACACAGTATTTCTTCATCAAGGTCATAGTAGAAATTGTCTATCTCTTTTCTAATAATTTTGAATTTATCCGGTAAAGCCTCATCATTCGCAAAATAATAAATTAGTGCTACACACATTTCGTCTTTTTTTTTGCTTTCTTTTTATATTTTCCAAAGACAGGGGACAATAGTTAATCTTATTTTCTTTTACTGAGTCTTTGGCTTTGTTTTTCTTATATCCATGTTTGCTTTTAGCATTGATAGCATTAACTTCATTTTTTTCAGTTTCCGACGGATTATTTTCTGGATATCTACTCAAAAAGTCGCAAGCTGCGTTTTGTTTTCCCTTTAAGTGTTCAAATTCATAATCTAGGTCTTGGATTTTCATAATCCATCTAGCTAGAATGCCCGTGGGGTTTTTAAATGTGTGCAGGTACTGCAAGCTTTTATGGTCTGATCGCAATATAAATTTTCTACCAAATAAATAATGTCTAAACTTGTCCAAGTGGTAGATAATAGATAGCAATTCTAAGTTAGTGGCGGAATAGATGCTTTCGCCCTTCGATAAGGTTTCACTTGAATAGCAAATAACTTTTTCTATTTGTTTAGGTGTTCCCTGTAGAGGGTTAGGGTTTTCTACTGGTATTGTTTGCGAAAGGATAGCGCCTATGCCCTTTGAGCTAGCATCAGTGGTAACGATGAATTTTCCGTTTTCGAAATCAGGGAGTGATAAAATTGGTTCAGAAGTGAGCGCCTTTTTGAGTTGGTCTAGGGAAGTTTGAGCTCCCTGGGACCAGGTAACACTATGGGAGTTTCCTTTCTTTAATTCCGTGAGGGGTTTCTCAATTTGTGTATAATTGCGTACAAATTTTCTAAAGTAGCCAGTAAGTCCTAAAATTCACCTTAATTCTTTCATAGTTCTGGGGGGCTTGAGGTTTTCAACACATTTTATTTTATCAGGGTCTGGGGATATCTTTCCCTGGGTTACTACTATTCCTAAAAATTTAATTTTGGATTGAAATAAATTTACTTTCTCAGGCCGGCATTTTAAATTGCCTTGCCTGAACTTCTCGAACACCTCAGCTAAAGTTGCCAAGTGTTGCTCAGTGTTTTCCCCCACGCATATAATGTCGTCAACAAAGTGAATTATATTCTTTAATCCTCTTAACAGGTGCAATAGGGGTCTACATAACGCGCTTGAACTTGTTTTAAGCCCAAATGGTACTCTCAAGTATTCATAAGAACCATATTCGGATGCTGAAAATGTAGTTTTATGGACATCCTTTTTGGCTTTTTTCACTTGGTGGTAGCCTTGGGTAAGGTCCAAAGAATTAAAATTTTAGATTTTGCTTGAAAGTGAGTCCAGAAGTTTGTTTATTCTCGCTAAAGGGACTTTGTAGCTAACTACTTGGGTTTTGAGAGCCATATAATCCACAAAGAGCCTAAGATCTCCATTCTTTTTTGGTACTAAGATTATTGGTGCACTATACGGACTTATACTTGGGCGTCTAATCTCGTTTCTTTCTAATTCATGGATTTTATTTTTTAACCACTCTTTGTGCTTATGTGGCACGCGATATGGCTGTTTTGCTACGGGATTACCAGTCGTTAAAATTTAATTATTGTAAAATTGGATAATACCCATTTAAATTTAAGATTCAGAAAAAAAAAACATAAAAATACAAAATAAATAACATAATTTTTTATTAATTTACATATACGTAATATGATCCATTTTAAATTTGTTTAAAAATTACGATTTAGTCAAAGGATATTCGTTATTTGAATTTTTAATACCGTTAACTAGGTTTCTTTTAGAATTTTCCCATGTGTTTAAATCATTTTCAGTTAAAACCTGGATTTGGACTAAACACGTCCCCTTTTTAATTGTAATTGTATCATTTTCATGGTTATTGGTTACCCAAATAAAACCTTCTCCTTTGTCATAATATATAATCTGTTCCTCGCATAACAGATTTTCGGGTATTTCAGACGGTGTCGCAAACCATATTTCTGATTTGCTAATTATTGGCTCGATCATTTGTGATATTTGAATTTTTTGCATCGTTTTGGGAGGGACTTTTGTTTTCCTTATCGCACATCCGTAATATGTCTCTTCATTTTCCTTGTTTATTAGATTCATGCTGGCGCTATGCTGCGCCATTGCGGAATCTTGTGGCTTCACGTTGGGTTTTACTATGTTTTTCCATAATTCCACTATTTTCTTAATTTCATTTGATCTGTTCTGTCGCGTATCTCCTATTTTTATTATCGCAGATTCAATACTGTTATTATTTAAATTTACTTCATTTCTGCGATATTTTTCAGGATAATTGAGTAAATTTCCAATTATGCCATGTCTTTGAGAGACATGAGGTTCAAAATACTTCGACATTATACCACTAGAAAATTTGTTTACTGTTATATTATCTTCGTAACCTCTGTTACGATTTCTTAAGGTAGAAATTTTTTCCACCACCTTAGCTGGGTATACCAACTCCTCGTTGGCTACGTCTAATAGTATTTTATTAGACCTTAGAAAATTTGCCCCTATGATAGCTTCATATGGGAGATTATCGCATATAATAAAATTTGTCATGAAGGTTCTGTTGTCTCTTTTTACGTTTAGGCAAATTGACCCTTTTGCGTTTAATTTATGGCCTGTAACACTTGTTAAATTGGGATTATTTGGGTTCTTTTGTCGCCTAATGTGCAGAGGCAACGTATTAAATACGCAAGAGTTTATGATATTTACAGTAGCACCACTGTCAACTAAGGCCGTAAAGTAAACGTTTTCTACACAAAAATCATTAAATATAGGTAACTTGTTAATAATATCACTACAAGAAGGCACTAGTATTTTTTTGGACCTATTAAATATTCTTGGCACCCTCGGGGTCCAACTTATGTTTCTGAGGGGCCTGAAGCGTTTCCCTGAGAATTTATTTCATTTCTCGGTGCCTGTAATAGATATTCAGACGTATTAGGCTCCGTAGGCATATTTAAATGATTTATGTCTGCCTGTCTTTGCCATGTATTATTATGGTAAAGTGGATGTATCGTGTCAGTGCCATTTGCTGGCGTTGACTGCCAGTGCCGTTGGCTTGTAAAATTTTCATTTCTCATCGGCAAATTTTCATGAGTTCTGTAGTGAATTCTCGCATTATATTGACCTTGGCGAGTATTTGGGTTTTCAAACCGGTAATTAATTTGCCTGTTGGGGAAAGGGTTCTACGGATTTGGTTGGTACGCATTATAAGGTACTGATTGGCGCAATCCCCCCTTGCTCTAGCCTAATACACGACCGGTGTAAAAATTTGTTCTTCTGAACAAATGGTTGACGTAATTTTGCGTGTTACCGACAGCATGTCTTGGTATGGGATTGGTGACGTAGTGGCACTTTCGTGCTATGTGGCCGACACGATTGCAGTTATAGCACCTTATTATTGTAGGGTTAATGGGCTGAAAACGTACTGTTTTCAACTGCCTAGCGGGTTCTGGCGTTTTGTTTCTTTGTGCTACTGGGGAGTTATACCTTGAAAAGAAATTGGGGGATGTCTGATAGCCCATGAAGATTAGGTTCGCGTTTGAGTCGCCTAGGTTGTTTATTTTCTTCTTACTCTTATGAGCAACCATTTTATCAACTTCGATTAATCTTTCTACCTCTTGGACTTCAAGATTCAACGTCTGAATGGTCGTGGATATTATTGCTCGCTGCAGTTTCTTGGGTATAACTTGAAGGAAGTTATTTAGTATGATTTTGTCATACAGTTGTCCCGAACCACTTCCGTATTTTGCTTCTACAGAAATGCGTATATTATCCAGATATTCCCTTATATTTTGTGAAAAATCGAAGCTCACTACTCCATGTTTTAATTTATTTATTGAACTAGTTTCTATAAATCTTTCTTTGAATGCTTTTAACAAGTCATCAACCGTATTTATTGGCAAGTTGGCGTTATTTCCTATGGTATGCTCGACCTGTTTTAGAAAGGTTAAGGCCTGGCCTCTTAATCGTAGTAGGCAGCATGTCTTTTAACGCTCCAACGTCTGTTTTTGTTAATTGTACAAACTGGGTCAATTGGATATTAAATTCTTCAATATCTTATTGACCATTTTATTCCGGGATATATTTTGCAATTTCTATATTTTTTGCTACTAACTTTTGAACTATTATTAATTCATTTAGATCGTCCATATTTTCGTTTTTTTTTTTGGGGTTTTATCAATTTAAATTAAATTTTACATAACCTATTTTGGGGTAGGCTATTATATCCAATTATAAATAATGGGTTTATTATAGTATCCTAGCGGTTATAGGCCTAATCAATTTTCTTATATGTCTGTATCATTCCGAAAATTAAATTTGAACTACAAGGTTTAGATAGCCTAACTAGGTCGCAGTTTTCCTCCAATTTCCGACCGCGCCATTTGTACCATTGAAGGATTATTTGTGGTAATAGGAAAGATTTGCTCGTGGCGATAGAGATTTCTCCTATAGCGCCACTTGGAGATCAGATTCCTTTGGGAGCATTTACCTTGGAGACTGGCGAACTAGTTACCTATTATCGGACTAGACTCAGACATATAAGAGAAACAAACACATATGAAAAGATAATAGATTTATTAAACTTACATGCTTAGTTGTACAGCAATGGGTCACTTCAAAGACAATAATGGTGACCAAAATAATTTCGTACTAAACGTTTCAGATCTCACTTCATATTAAAATTAAAAAACACATTTACCCCACTCCCAAACGCAGTTCTTTCGTCCTGCGCTCTAGGGACTGCCTGCCATTGGCTCCCGGGCCCCAAGGACGCGAACCCTCGTCCAATAATACATCTTAAATATTTTTGATGATTTAGGCGTTCACACGGTTCTTAGCGTTTAAACTTACTTAAAAATATTGTGCGTAGAACTTTTATTATTGCTAACTGTCTTATCGAAATCCAAATATTGCAATTTCTTTTCTTTGCTGATTAAAGACTTTTTAATTTTTGAAACTAGATTTAGCTTAATTATAGGAGTCCGAATTAAAGAAGGAACTTTATTTTGGTATTTCAAATATATCGTGTTTTACTCCCGGTACAAAAGGGCGTAGGCTTTTTCCTGTTTGTAATCAGGTTCGATAATAATATATATGATTACATAAAGGATCGATCTAGTCCGGGTTGCAGCGGTATATAATAAAGAACGACCTCTTGCCGATACTAAATTATATAGGCCACTTAACTATAGTATAGGTTAGTAAATTTACATTAAAAGACGATCACTGAAATAACAAACCATTCCATACATTGGACTTTGTTAGCTACTTGGTTGTTTGAGTTTCATCTCTTACTATTTAAAAGAAGAAAAAGCCGTAGGCTTTTTCCTGTTTTTATTTATAGTTAAAAAATGAACTCAAGTCCAAAGAAACTGAACCCTGTGGTACATTCATATTATCTTCATTATTTTAGCTAGAATATAAATAAATAAGTTTCTTTTTTAAATTTTAAATTGAAAAGATAGTGCTTTTAATTCAACATATTAAAAGTTCTCCCCGACGGGGAATCGAACCCCCTTCTCCCAGGTAACAAGTGAGCATGCTTACCATTAGACTATCGAAGATTTATAATATTAAAGTTTAATATAAGATATGATAATAATTTTTTAATCCGGGTTTATAATAAAGAACGAATATTTTACCGATTATCTACTAATAACCATATATGACGTAATAATTCGGGTTGCAGCGGTAGCTAGCTAATCCGGGTTGCAGCGGTAGCTAGCAACCTAGTAAGAGACGATCACCTCCAATGTTAAGAAATATAAAACCCCCCAACTCCTAAAAAAAGAGTCAGATCAAAACAAAAAGTACACCATTAGAACCGCCTTGTCCGAAACCTCTATTAAGGAAACTTACCGTCCTTTGGCTTGAATAACAAAGAAAATATATTGGCTTGAAAATCAAGAAAATTGACTTTCACCACGTTACTCTCCACAAACGGGATATTTTTTCTTTCCGCTTGATTTTCCTCCTCAGCTAGCTGGGCACTGGAAAATCCTAGAGAGCTGTATAATAGCGCATTTTAAAGGAAATTGCAACATATAGTGTCTTTTGTAATTAAAAATAAAATACCTTTTAAAGTAGAATCAATTTTGTCAAAAAAAATTGTATTTTTGATGTATTTTCATGCTGCAGTCTTTTCAAAGATATTTGAATTTTGAGGCAATCAAGCAGTTCATGGTAATGAACTCTATAGTATAATAATAGCTACTTGTCTCAATAGTAACTGAAACTCCTGGAACCAAAATTTTCTTTTTTGGCTTAATCGCTAAAATTATTATGTAAACTGCAAAAATATTTATGAAGCCTAATCAGTAATAGTAATTTCTTAATTTAAACAACAAAAATACATGAAAATTTTATAATTAGTTTTACTTTTTTTACATTAAAAGACGATCACTGAAATAACAAACCATTCCATACATTGGACTTTGTTAGCTACTTGATTGTTTGAGTTTCGTCTCTTACTATTTAAAAGAAGAAAAAGCCGTAGGCTTTTTCCTGTTTGTATTTATAGTTAAAAAACGAACTCAAGTCCAAAGAAACTGAACCCTGTGGTACATTCATATTATCTTCATTATTTTAGCTAGAATATAAATAAACAAGTTTCTTTTTTAAATTTTAAATTGAAAAGATAGGACTTTTAATTCAACATATTAAAAGTTCTCCCCGACGGGGAATCGAACCCCCTTCTCCCAGGTAACAAGTGGGCATGCTTACCATTATCCGGGTTGCAGCGGTAGCTAGCAACCTAGTAAGAGACGATCACGTCCAATGTTAAGAAATATAAAAACCCATAGTTCCTAACAGAGGAGTGAGATCAAAACAAAAAGTACACCATTAGAACCTGCCTTGTCCGAAACCCCTGTTAAGAAACTTTCTGTCCCTTGGCTTGAACAGCAAGGGAAATATATTGGCTTGAAAATCAAGAAAAGTGGCAGCTACTACAACATTCTGCCTAAACGGGATATTTTTTTCTTTCTTTTTCTTTTGTATCCAGAGATAGCTTGGCACTGGAACATCGTAGAGAGTTGTTCAATGGCTCATTTTAAAGGAAATTAATTGGGTTAAAAATCTATAGTAACTAAAATAAATTATTTCTAAAAGAGAATAAATTTTTCCACCAAAAACTGCATTTTTGATGTCTTTTCACACTGCAGTCTTTCAAACATAATCCTCTACCAGAGGTAAGATTTGTTACATAAAGGCTCGATCATCGAATTTAAGCTGAAACTAAGTAAAGGACAATTATGCCTCCATGTATTCACAGTGATGTATCCGGGTTGCAGCGGTAGCTAGCAACCTAGTAAGAGACGATCACCTCCAATGTTAAGAAATATAAAACCCCCCAACTTCTAAAAAAAGAGTCAGATCAAAACAAAAAGTACACCATTAGAACCGCCTTGTCCGAAACCCCTATAAAGAAAACTTACCGCCCTTTCGCATGAATAAAAAAGAAAATATATTGGCTTGAAAATCAAGAAAATTGACTATAACCACGTTATTCTCCACAAACGGGATATTTTTTTCTTTCCGCTTGATTTTCCTCCTCAGCTAGCTGGGCACTGGAAGATTATAGAGAGCTGTATAATAGCTCATTTTAAAGGATTACATTAAAAGACGATCACTGAAATAGCAAATTATAATACAGAACAACCTCTTGCCTATACTAAATTTTATACACTACTTAATTATAGTATAGGTTAGTAATTCCACAGATAGCTTGGCACTGGAACATGGTAGAGAGTTGTTCAATGGCTCATTTTAAAGCAAATTAACGGGGTTAAAAACATTTTGTAATGAAAACAAATTATTTTTAAATAGAATCAGTTTTTTGCGAAAAACTGCATATTTCATATCAAAGTTACATTATAAGACGATCATTAAAATACCACTGCTTTGCATACATTGGACATAATTAGCTGCCTGATTCTTTGAGGTTCGCCTCTTACTATTCCAAAGAAGAAAAAGCCGTAGGCTTCTTCCTGTTCGTAATCAGGTATATATATTATAGTAAAGTTACTATATTAAAGGCCACAAAGTAACAAAGCATCTTGAAAAGAGAAAACGAAAGGTATTCAACCGACCAAGCGTATCAAGAAGTTACAATTGAAAGAGCAAACCGAAACAGCAGGGATAGCATCTTGAAAAGAGAAAAGCAAAGGTATTCAACCGACCAGGCGTATTGAGAAGTAAAAATTTTATAATAAAGAACGACCTCTTGCCTATGCTATATTTTATAACTATAGTATAGGCTAGTACAGTTATATTTATGGTCAATATATTCAAATTTTCCATTAAAAGACGTTCATTGGAATAAAAACCCATTACATACATTTGATTTAGTTAGCTTCTTATAATAACGATCGAACTCTTCCCTATACTAACTTGCATACGCAACTTCACTATAGTTAAGATTACAGTATTTATATTTTACATCCGGGTTGCAGCGGTAGCTGGCATTCTAGTAAGAGACGATCACGTCCAATGTTAAGAAATATAAAAACTCATACATCCTAACAGAGGAGTCAGATCCAAATAAAAAGTACACCATTAGAACCGCCTTGTTCGAGCCCCCTATATAGGAAACTTTCTGTCCCTTGGCTTGAACAGCAAGGGAAATATATTGGCTTGAAAATCAAGAAAAGTGGCAGCTACTACAGCATTCTGGCTAAACGGGATATTTTTTTTCTTTTTTTCTCTTTTCTTTCTTTTCCACAGATAGCTTGGCACTGGAACATCGTAGAGGGTTGTTCAATAGCTCATTTTAAAGAAAATTAATGGGGTTAACAATCTATAGTAACTAAAATAAATTATTTCTAAAAGAGAATAAATTTGTCCACCAAAAACTGCATTTTTGATGTCTTTTCACACTGCAGTCTTTCAAACATAATCGTATACCAGCGGTAAGATTTGAACCCACAACTCCGAAGAGACTGGTGGCTAACACCAGTGCCTTGGACCACTCAGCCAGGCTGCCTCTTATAATTTGGGTTGCAGCAGTAGCTAGCAACCTAGTAAGAGACGATCAGTCCCATGCTAAGAAATATAAAACCCAAAACTCCTAAAAATAGAGTCAGATCAAAACAAAAGTACATCATTAGAACTACCTTGTCTGAAACCCTACTAGATAAATAATGAATGTCGTCATAGCTTTATATTAGAGCTATGACGTGAATAGAAAAACACAAAATTATGTTGTGGTTTCTGAAGACGTCATGAAATAATATCATTGCGACATGACGTCATCATGAAATAAAATCATTACGCCGTGGCGTCATAATTACTACTTAAGAACTACAAAGATGAAAATGGTCTCATTCGTGAATTACATAATGGTTAGATCAAAGCAAGCTGCACGCAAAGTTAAAAAAACAGTACTACACAGACAACAGAGATAGTATCTTGAAAAGAGAAAAGCAAAGGTATTCAACCGACCAGGCGTATCGAGAAGTAAAAATTGAAAGAGCAAAACAAAACAGCAAGATGTGTTATCAAATTACACTAAAGAACGATCTCTCTCCCATAGTAACTGATGTGTTACATTAAAGACGATCATTGGAATAAAAAGTTATTGCATGCATTGGATTTAGTTAGCTAGTTGATCGTTTGAGGTTCGTCTCTTACTATTTCAAAGAAGAAAAAGCCGTAGGCTTTTTCCCGTTTGTAATATTTTCCTGTTTGTTATCAGGGTTACAGCGGTATCCGGGTTCCAGCGGTAGCTAGCAACCTAGTAAGAGACGATCACGTCCAATGTTAAGAAATATAAAAAACCATAGCTCCTAAGAAAGGTTTCCGGGTTGCAGCGGTAGCTAGCAACCTAGTAAGAGACGATCACGTCCAATGTTAAGAAATATAAAAACCCATAGTTCCTAAAAAAGGAGTCAGATCAAATTCAAAAGTACACCATTAGAACCGCCTTGTCCGAAACCCCTGTATAGTAGACTTTCTGTCCCTTAGCTTGAACAGCAAGGGAAATATATTGGCTTGAAAATCAAGAAAAGTGGCAGCTACTACATCCGGGTTGCAGCGGTAGCTAGCAACCTAGTAAGAGACGATCACGTCCAATGTTAAGAAATATAAAAACCCATAGTTCCTATAAAAGGAGTCAGATCAAAACAAAAAGTACACCATTAGAACCGCCTTGTCCGAAACCCCTGTATAGGAAACTTTCTGTCCCTTGGCGTGAACAGAAAGGGAAATATATTGGCTTGAAAATCAAGAAAAGTGGCAGCTACTACAACATTCTTCCTAAACGGGATATTTTTTCTCTTTTTCTTTTTTTCTTTGTTTCCAGAGATAGCTTGGCACTGGAACATCGTAGAGGGTTGTTCAATAGCTCATTTTAAAGGAAATTAATTGGGTTAAAAACCTTTTGTAACCAAAATAAATTATTTCTAAAAGAGAATACATTTTTCCACCAAAAACTGCATTTTCGATGTCTTTTCACACTGCAGTCTTTCAAACATAATCGTATACCAGCGGTAAGATTTGAACCCACGCCTCCGAAGAGACTGGTGGCTAACACCAGTGCCTTGGACCACTCGGCCAGGTTGCCTCTCATAAATAATATATATGTGAATCCGGGTTGCAGCAGTAGCTAGCAATCTAGTAAGAGACGATCATTAATTTCTTTTTTAAATTGTAAATTTAAGAGAAACTACTTTAAATTCAATATATTTTACATTAAAAGACGATCACTGAAATAACAAACCATTCCATACATTGGACTTAGTTAGCTACTTGATTGTTTGAGTTTAGTCTCTTACTATTTAAAAGAACAAAAAGCCGTAGGCTTTTTCCTGTTTGTATAGCCGAGTTAAAAACTCGGCCAATCTGCCTCTCATAACTTGGGTTATAACTGCCTCTCAAAACCTGCCTCTCATAACTGCCTCTCATAATCTGCCTCTCAGAATTTGGGTTGCAGCAGTAGCTGCAACCCAAAGGTTAAAACCTTTGGGTTTTTAACCTTTGGTTAAACCTAAGATTAAAAGTTAACCTAAGGTTAAAAGTTAACCTAAGGTTAAAAACCTTTGGTTTTTAACCTTACAAAAGGTTAAAAACCTTTTGTAATTAAAATAAATTAAAAATGGCTCATTTTAAAGGAAATTAATTGGGTTAAAAATCTATAGTAACTAAAATAAATTATTTCTAAAAGAGAATAAATTTTTCCACCAAAAACTGCATTTTTGATGTCTTTTCACACTGCAGTCTTTCAAACAGAATCGTATACCAGCGGTAAGATTTGAACCCACACCTCCGAAGAGACTGGTGGCTAACACCAGTGCCTTGGACCACTCGGCCAGGCTGCCTCTTAAAAATAATATATATGTGAATCTGGGTTGCAGTAGTGGCTAGCAACCTAGCAAGAGACGATCAGTCCAATGCTAAGAAATATAAAAACCCAAAACTCCTAAAAATAGAGTCAGATCAAAACAAAAGTACATCATTAGAAATACCTTGTCTGAAACCCTACTAGATAAATAATGAACGTCATCATAGTTTTATATTAGATTACAGTAAAGAACGAACCTTAGCCCATAGTAAAATCTGGGTTACAGCGGTAGCTGGTCCGGGTTGCAGCGGTAGCTAGCAACCTAGTAAGAGACGATCACGTCCAATGATAAGAAATATAAAAACCCCTAGTTCCTAAAAAAGGAGTCAGATCAAAACAAAAAGTACACCATTAGAACCGCCTTGTACGAAACCCCTGTATAGGAAACTTTCTGTCCCTTGGCTTGAACAGCAAGGGCAATATATTGGCTTGAAAATCAAGAAAAGTGGCAGCTACTACAACATTCTTCCTAAACGGGATATTTTTTTCTTTTTTCTTTTTTTCTTTTTTTTTCCAGAGATAGCTTGGCACTGGAACATCGTAGAGGGTTGTTCAATAGCTCATTTTTAAAGGAAATTAATTGGGTTAAAAACGTTTTGTAACTAAAATAAATTATTTCTAAAACAGAATAAATTTTTCCACCAAAAACTGCATTTTCGATGTCTTTTCACACTGCAGTCTTTCAAACATAATCGTATACCAGCGGTAAGATTTGAACCCACGCCTCCGAAGAGACTGGTGGCTAACACCCGTGCCTTGGACCACTCGGCCAGGCTGCCTCTCATAAATAACTATATATGTGAATCTGGGTTGCAGCAGTAGCTAGCAATCTAGTAAGAGACGATCAGTCCAATGCTAAGAAATATAACAAAACTCCTAAAAATAGAGTCAGATCATCCGGGTTGCAGCGGTAGCTAGCAATCCGGGTTGCAGCGGTAGCTAGCAACCTAGTAAGAGACGATCACGTCCAATGTTAAGAAATATAAAAACCCATAGTTCCTAACAAAGGAGTCAGATCAAAACAAAAAGTAGACCATTTGAACCGCCTTGTCCGAAACCCCTGTATAGGAAACTTTCTGTCCCTTGGCTTGAACAGCAAGGGAAATATATTGGCTTGAAAATCAAGAAAATTGACTTTAACCACGTTATTCTCCCCAAACGGGATATTTTTTTCTTTTTTCTTTTTTTTTCTTTTCCACAGATAGCTTGGCACTGGAACATCGTAGAGGGTTGTTCAATAGCTCATTTTAAAGGAAATTAATTGGGTTAAAAATCTATAGTAACTAAAATAAAATATTTCTAAAAGAGAATAAATTTTTCCACCAAAAACTGCATTTTTGATGTCTTTTCACGCTGCAGTCTTTCAAACATAATCGTATACCAGCGGTAAGATTTGAACCCACGCCTCCGAAGAGACTGGTGGCTAACACCAGTGTCTTGGACCACTCGGCCAGGCTGCCTCTCATAAATAAATATATATGTGAATTTGGGTTGCAGCAGTAGCTAGCAACCTAGTAAGAGACAATCAGTCCCATGCTAAGAAATATAACAAAACTCCTAAAAATAGAGTAAGATCAAAACGAAAGTACATCATTGAAACTACCTTGTCTGAAACCCTACTAGATAAATAATGAATGTCGTCATAGCTTTATATTAGATTAGAGCTATGACGTGAATAGAAAAATCATTACGCCGTGACGTCATAATTACTACTTAAGAACAACAAAGATGTAAATTTTCTCAGTCTTGATTAGAATAATGGTTAGATCGAAGCAAGCTATACGCAATTTGAAAAAACAGTACTACACAAACAACAGAGATAGTATCTTGAAAAGAGAAAAGCAAAAATATTCAACCGACCAGGCGCATCGAGAAGTAAAAATTGAGAGAGCAAAACAAAGGTATTCAACCGACCAGGCGTATCGAGAAGTAATAATTGAGAGAGCAAAACAAAGGTATTCAACCGACCAGGCGTATCGAGAAGTAATAATTGAGAGAGCAAAACAAAGGTATTCAACCGACCAGGCGTATCGAGAAGTAATAATTGAAAGAGCAAAACAAAACAGCAAGATGTGTTATCACAATGATGTAGTTTATAGACATGCAAAAATTGAGACAGCCAAACAAAAGATCAAGGAGAGTTATCACAATGATGAAGATTACCGCAACAAATATAAGAAAAACCAAAAGCAAAGGTATTCAACCGTCCAGGTGTATCGAGAAGCAAAAATTGAGACAGCCAAACAAAAGATCAAGGAGAGTTATCACAATGATGAAGATTACCGCATCAAATATAAGAAAAACCAAAAGCAAAGGTATTCAACCGTCCAGGTGTATCGAGAAGCATAAATTGAGACAGCCAAACAAAAGATCAAGGAGCGTTACTGGGCTGACAAAATCTATAATGAAAAAATTAAATTCTCTGCGAGGTTGTACCGAAGAACGCATAAGGACAGAGGGAAAAATTACATTCAGAAATACAAGAAGATGGCAAAAATGCAGGCTGATCTTTGTAAATTGAGAAACATTTTACGCATGTTTTATCGGGATCACGAAAAGTATTCAAAATTACAGATTAAAATTCTCTTTGAAAGAGCGGATGCTGTTGAAAAGTCGGCTAGAAATTCCTTGGCAAAGCTTCATAGTAATATCCAAAAGAAATGTTGTCAGTTTAATGAAAAGCTTCCAAGGTATGGATTGGCAACTGCGGAACAGTTTACAGATGCAATGGAAAATGTTCGACAACACAGTGAATATACGGAGGCGTACTTCTTTGAAAATTCGTATATTAATTTTGGAAGGAGCAATTGCAGTTTATGTAGCAGCAATAAAAACATATATACAAGCATACCTATCAACAGCGAAGGAAAAGCAATGTTTTTCAATTATGGCGAAAACGAGCCTGTTAGGGTTATTAGTAAATGTGTTTGTAAGACTAATGATTTAGAACAAATTCCTGGAACACCGACTCAAGAAAAAAGCATTTCTAACTGTGTTTTTATAATAAAGAACGAATATTTTACCGATTATCTACAAATAACCATATATGACGTAATAAGTGACATGACGTAATATCTAAAACCTATTGTGAACTAATAACCATAGATTACCGAAACAAACATAAGAAAAAAGTTGCTACCAGAATAATGGTTACAATAAAGAACGAACTCTTGCGTATACTAATTTTATAATAAAGAACGACCTCTTGCCTATACTAAATTTTACACGCCACTTAATTATAGTATAGGTTAGTAATTCCACAGATAGCTTGGCACTTGAACATCCTAGAGAGTTGTTTAATGGCTCATTTTAAGAAAAATTAATGGGGTTAAAAACCTTTTGTAATTATAAATCCGGGTTGCAGCGGTAGCTAGCAACCTAGTAAGAGACGATCACGTCCAATGTTAAGAAATATAAAAACCCATAGTTCCTAACAAAGGAGTCAGATCAAAACAAAAAGTACACCATTAGAACCGGCTTGTCAGAAACCCTGTATAGGAAACTTTCTGTCCCTTGGCTTGAACAGCAAGAGAAATATATTGGCTTGAAAATCAAGAAAATTGACTTTAACCACGTTATTCTCCCCAAACGGGATATTTTTTTCTCTTTTCTTTTTTCTTTTCCACAGATATCTTGGCACTGGAACATCTTAGAGGGTTGTTCAATAGCTCATTTTAAAGGAAATTAATTGGGTTAAAAATCTATGGTAACTAAAATAAATTACTTCTAAAAGAGAATAAATTTTTCCACCAAAAACCGCATTTTTGATGTCTTTTCACACTGCAGTCTTTCAAACATAATCGTATACCAGTGGTAAGATTTTTTATAATAAAGAACGACCTCTTGCCTATACTAAATTTTATACGCCACTTAATTATAGTATAGGCTAGTAATTCAAGAGATAGCATGGCACTGGGACATCGTAGAGAGTTGTTCAATGGCTCATTTTAAAGGAAATTAATGGGGTTAAAAACCTTTTGTAATTAAAACAATATAATAAAGAACGAACTATAGCCTATACTAAATGGAGTATATAAAGGTTATCCGGGTTGCAGCGGTAGCCAGCAACCTAGTAAGAGACGATCACGTCCAATGTTAAGAAATATAAAAACCCATAGTTCCTAAAAAGGAGTCAGATCAAAACAAAAAGTACACCATTAGAACCGCCTTGTCCGAAACCTTTGTATAGGAAACTTTCTTTCCCTTGGCTTGAACATCCGGGTTGCAGCGGTAGCTAGCAACCTAGTAAGAGACGTACCCTATAGGACGTCATAACAAATGCTTATGTGATGTAATAACATAGTATTTGACGTCATTTTCAAAAACCAAAATTAAGGCTCTTAACGATTTTTTTCAGACTTTTGACCTATCTCGATCGTTTTTTTTTCGAGAATATCCCAATATCCCAAAATTGGCATCAAAATAGATGCCAATTTTACCGAAAAAATATGGAACTGTTTTCGATAACATACATACATACATACATAAATACATTGATACTCAATTATTTCTCACATATAAAGATAGTAAATATAAAAAAGAGGCAAAACAATTTTTTCTTTCGAAGTTTTACAAGGCGGTTATAATAAAGAACGAACTCTTGCCCTTAGTTACCTATGTCTTGTCAAATTAGCTAATTAATTTCACCGGATTTTGTTTTAAAAATAATTCCCACACCGGGATTCGAACCCAAGCTAATTGGTTGAAAGCCAACTATCCTAAGCCACTGGACCATATGAGATACGTGTAGAAATTTACAGTAAAGACCGATCTCTCACCCATAGTAACTGATATATGGTGGTTCCAGGGGTAGCTGCAAGATACCATATTGCAGCGGTATCCGGGTTGCTTTATAATAAAGAACGACATCTTGCTTATAGCAATTTATATTAATCCGGGTTGCATTATTATAAAGAACGAACACTTGCCCCTATAACTTTTATAATTAATTTTTTATAATTAACGGGGTATCGAGCCCTGGTAACCTGCGAGACAAACGGGTGTTATTACCCTTGCACTATCATAGACTTATAAAAAGTTTGTTACATATAAGACATGTTTTGTCTTAAAGTACGATGTATAGCCCCTAGTAACTGAAGAGACGTAACTTGTTAGTTACGTCTTCCTAGTCCGGGTTGCTGCGGTAGCTAGCAGCCTAGTAAGAGACGATCACGCCCCATAGTAAATACTAAAGTAACCCATAACTCCTGAAAAAAGAGTCAGATCAAAATAAAAACACCATTAGAACCATTAGAACCGCCTTGTTCGAAACCCCTACAAAGGAAACTTACCGCCCTTTGGCTTGAATAACAAAGAAAATATAAGGGCTTGAAAATCAAGAAAATTACATTAAGGAACAAACTGTAACCCATAGTAACTGAAGTATTATAAGAAACCATTATATAGATGATGATCTAAAATATACTTAACACAAATTTATTTTAGTTTTATTCCTTAAGAAATCATCATAAGTCAAACTTTCCCATATCAGGAACCGAAGTCGGGTCAATCCGGGTTGCAGCGGTAGCTAGCAACCTAGTAAGAGACGATCACGTCCAATGTTAAGAAATATAAAAACCCATAGTTCCTAACAAAGGAGTCAGATCAAATTCAAAAGTACACCATTAGAACCGCCTTGTCCGAAACCCCTGTATAAGAAACTTTCTGTCCCTTGGCTTGAATCAGCAAGGGAAATATATTGGCTTGAAAATCAAGAAAAGTGGCAGCTATTACAACATTCTGCCTAAACGGGATATTTTTTTTTCTTTTTTTTCTCTTTTCTTTCTTTTCCACAGATAGCTTGGCACTGGAACATCGTAGAGAGTTGTTCAATGGCTCATTTTAAAGGAAATTAATTGGGTTAAAAATCTATAGTAACTAAAATAAATTATTTTTAAAAGAGAATAAATTTTTCCACCAAAAACTGCATTTTCGATGTCTTTTCACACTGCAGTATTTCTAACATTATACCAGCGGTAAGATTTGAACCCACGCCTCCGAAGAGACTGGTGGCTAACACCAGTGCCTTGGACCACTCGGCCAGGCTGCCTCTCATAAATAATATATATGTGAATCTGGGTTGCAGCAGTAGCTAGCAACCTAGCAAAGAGACGATCAGTCCAATGCTAAGAAATATAAAAACCCAAAACTCCTAAAAATAGAGTCAGATCAAAACAAAAGTAGATCATTAGAGCTACCTTGTCTGAAACCTTACTAGATAAATAATGAATGTCGTCATAGTTTTATATTAGAGCTATGACGTGAATAGAAAAACCTTTTATCCGGGTTGCAGCGGTAGCTAGCAACCTAGTAAGAGACGATCACGTCCAATGTCAAGAAATATAAAACCCCCCAACTCCTAAAAAAAGAGTCAGATCAAAACAAAAAGTACACCATTAGAACCGCCTTGTCCGAATCCTCTATAAGGAAACTTACCTCCCTTTGGCTTGAATAACAAAGAAAATATATTGGCTTGAAAATCAAGAAAATTGACTTTTACCACGTTATTCTCCACAAACGGGATATTTTTTTCTTTCCGCTTTTTCTTTCTGCTCAGCTAGCTGGGCACTGGAAAATCATAGAGAGCTGTATAATAGCTCATTTTAAAGGAAATTGCAACATCTAGTCACTTTTGTATTTAAAAATAAAATACTTTTTAAAGTAGAATCAATTTTGTCAAATACAATAAAGAACGACACCTTGCCCATGTTAACTAAAACATAAATAGGGATTATGTAATTTCCAATAGTATCATGGCTGTAGAAGATGGCTGAAACCTAGTTACAATAAAAAACGATCATTGGATTATTTGAGACTCGTCTCTTACTATTTAAAAGAAGAAAAAGCCGTAGGCTTTTTCCTGTGTGTAATCAGTTTATTATCATAGGCAACGCGCTAGCACTGCCTGAGTAAAGAACGATGTGGGCACATTGTGTTTTTTTTCGGGTTGCAGCGATAGCTAGCAACCTAGTAAGAGACGATCACGTCCAATGTTAAGAAATATAAAAACCCATAGTTCCTAACAAAGGAGTCAGATCAAAACAAAAAGTACACCATTAGAACCGCCTCGTCCGAAACCCCTGTATAGGAAACTTTCTGTCCCTTGGCTTGAACAGCAAGGGAATTACATAAAGGCTCGATCATCAACTTTAAGCTGAAACTAAGTAAAGGGCAATTATGCCTCCATATATTCACAGTGATGTATAAGATTTCCCATTACATCTGTAAACTGTTCCAGAGTTGCCGGTCCATACCTTGGAAGCTTTTCACTAATCATGCAACATTTCTTTTGGATATTATAATGAAGTTTTGCGAAAGCATCTCTAGCTGACTTTTTTTTCAACAAAATCCATTATTTCAGAGATAATTTTAATCTTTAATTTTGAATAATTCTCGTAATCCTGGTAAAACATTCATAAAATTTTTCTCAATTTACAAAGATCAGCCTGTGCGTTCTTTGCAGCTTGTGTAAACTGCAAAAATATCCCTGGTATCCGAGCAATAGTTCGAATATTTCAATTTAAGCTAGAAAAATACCTTAAAATGTTGAAATTAGTTTTATTTTTGGTTAGGTTCTAACTACCCGATGTGGGATTTACTATGTAGTTTTTGACCAAAAAATTCAATTTTTTAATATATTTTATTTTCAGTTTAGAATTGCTAAGGTTATTATGTAAACTGCAAAAATATTTATGATATCTGAGCAATAATTTTAATCTTTTCATTGAAACTAACAAAATACCTGAAAATTTAAAAATTAGTTTTATTTTTTGTTAGATTATGGATACTCGATACGAGTCTTAAGAAGTGTTAATTAGATAAGAATATTATTTCTTGTTTTGTAATAAGATGCCTTCTAAGCGAGTTATACGTAATTTAGAAAAACAGTATTATACAAAAAACAGAGATAGCATCTTGGAAAAAAAACAAAGGTATTCAACTGACAAGGCGTATCGAGAGGCGAAAATTGATAGTGGTTAACAGCGTTATTATAATGATGAAGTTTATAGACATGCGAAAATTGATAGTGAATAACAGAGTTATTATACTGATGAAGTTTATAGAAATGCAAAAACTGATAGTGAGAAACAGCGTTATTATAATAATGAAGTTTAAAGACATGCAAAAAGTGAGACAGCCCAACAAAAGAGCAAGGAACGGTATGATAACGATAAAGATTACCGAAACAAACATAAGAAAAAAGTTGCTACCAGAATAATGGGTAGATACTTGGGTGACAAAAGCTATAATAAAAAAATTAAATTATCTGCGAGGTTGTACCGAAGAACGCATAAGGACAAAGGGAAAAATTACATTCAGAAATACAAGAAGATGGCAAAAATGCAGGCTGATCTTAGTAAATTGAGAAATATTTTACCCAAGTTTAACCGAGACCACAAAAAGCATTCAAAATTACAGATTAAAATTCTCTTTGAAAGAGCGGATGCTGTTGAAAAGTCGGCTAGAAATGCTTTGGCAAAACTTAATAGTAATATCCAAAAGAAATGTTGTCAGTTTAATGAAAAGCTTCCAAGGTATTGATTGGCAACTGTTTAAATATTTGTTTATAAAATTGTTTAAACCTTGGCGAATTATAGTAAAGAACGACCCTTAACCCATGTTAATTGATCCGGGTCGCTGTTACATTAAAGAACGATCATTGAAATAACAAACCATTGCATACATTGGACTTGATTAGCTACTTGATTGTTTGAGGTTCGTCTCTTACTATTTCAAAGGAGAAAAAGGCGTAGGCTTTTTCCTGTTTGTAATCAGGTTCGATAATAATATATATGATTACATAAAGGATCGATCTAGTCCGGGTTGCAGCGGTAGCTAGCAATTACTATATAAAAGGCGACAAAGATGTAAATGGTCTCAATTAAAGTTACATAATGGTTAAATCAAAGCAAGCTACACGCAAGTTAAAAAAAAACAGTACTACAGAAAAAAGAGAGATAGCGTCTTGAAAAGAGAAAAGCATAGGTATTCAACCGACCAGGCGTATCGAGATCCGGGTTGCAGCGGTAGCTAGCAACCTAGTAAGAGACGATCACGTCCAATGTTAAGAAATTTAAAAACCCATAACTCCTAAAAGAAGTCAGATTAAAACAAAAAGTACGCCATTAGAACCGCCATGTCTGAAATTATAATAAAGAACGACCTATTGCCTGTATTAATTTATATTAAAGCTGTTATATTTAACTAGGAGGTAGCTAAACTGAGTTTCTTTTTAAAATTTTAAAACTAAGAGATACTACTTTAAACTCAATATACTAAAAATTTTCTCTGACGTGGAATCGAACCCGGGTATTCCGCATGACAGGCAAGGATAATGACCACTGTACTGTAGTACTGTAATACCACATATTACAGTACAATGTACTGTACCACTGGTACCCCTATAAAGGAAACTTACCGCCCTTTGGCTTGAATAACAAAGAAAATATATTGGCTTGAAAATCGAGAAAATTGACTTTAACCACGTTTTTCTCCACAAACGTGATATTTTTTTCTTTCTTCTTCTTCTTCTTCTTTTGCACAGATAGCTTGGCACTGGAAAATCGTAGAGAGCTGGTCACTGGCTCATTTTAAAGGAATCTCTAGATCTAGTGCTATTTGTACTTAGAACTAATTTTCAAATTTTCAGGTATTTTGTTAGTTTGAATGAAAAGATTAAATTTATCGTTCAGATATCAGAGATATTATTGCCGTTTACATAAAATAACCTTAGGGATTCTAAACTAAAAAATGAGATATATAAGAAATTGAATTTTTTGTTCTGGAAATACATATTAAATCTCACGTCGGGTAGTTATTATGTACTAACTACATCCAACGACTATGACGTCATTCATCAGTATTATTAAATAAAAAATCAAGTTTTTCGTAAAAACTTGATTCTATTTAAAAAAAATAATTAACTACAAATGGCACTAGATCTATAGATTTCCTTTAAAATGAGCCATTGAACAATTCTCTACGATGTTCCAGTGCCAAATTATCGGTGGAAGAGAAGAAAGAAAAAATATGCCGTTTGTGAAGAATAACGTGGTTAAGTCAATTTTCTTGAATTTTAAGCCAATATATTTTCTTTGTTATTCAAGCCAAAGGGCAGTAAGTTTCCTTTATAGGGGTTTCGGAAAAGGCGGTTCTAATGATGTACTTTTTGTTTTGATCTGACTCTTTTTTTTTAGAAGTTAAGGGTTTTTATATTTCTTAACATTGGACGTGATCGTCTCTTACTAGGTTGCTAGTACCGCCGCAACCCGGATACTTTTCAGAAATTTTTTGTTAAAAATTTAATTTCAAGTCATTCATACGAGTTTTTGCAAGCAACTCACGCACCACATAGACATCATAGCACCACACTATAACTTCTCTAGGACAACCCTCGTCAGCACCCGCATCCCCCAAAACATTTTCCAGATCCGATTGTTCATTAATAACCATGTATGACGTAAAAAGTTAAGTGACGTAGTATCTAACAACGATTGTGAGCTAATAACCAAACATTACGTAAAGATTGACGTGATGCAAAAATTAAAAAGAAAATTAATTATTTTATTTTAGTTTTCAGTTCAGAATCGCAAAAGTTTTAAATTGCAAAAATATTTATGGTATCTGAGAAATAGTTTTCATATTTTAATATAAACTAGAAAAATACTTGAAAAATTGTAAATTAGTTCTATTTTTTGTTAGGTTTTTTACACTTGATACGAGAACTAAGCCCAAACCGTTTAATGATAAATTGAGATACATACTAGAATATGAATTTAAAACCTAACGAACCAAAAAAAGTCTCTTCTGAATAATCAGAGCAAAGCATGTAAGGACAAACTTCGAAGCCACAATAAATGGTGGATTTCACAAGGGCAATGATGCGACAGAACATGGAGGTGTCACAAACAGTTATAGTTCACCCTTTGGAAACGAAAATAAACTAAATGTACACAAGACTAAAAAAAGCTTTTGGAGAAAGTTTAAACCATTTTTTAAGCAAAAGAAGAAAAATTAACTGCCCGATACTGCAGATGCTGTGAATCAGAATCAATTCAACTGGGCTAAATATGTAGATGCCATGACTGAGAATCAATTATACTGGATTAAATGTCTATATGCGGATAGAGACTGGGTTAAATTACAATTACAGAAAGGAGCCAACGCAGTAAATATAATGGAATTCGTACAAGCATTAATGCAAAGGGATCATGAGGTTGAAGATTTAAACTTCAATGAGTCAATGAGTGAGCTCTTACATTATTGCAGCTCCTACACGTGGCAGCTACAAAATGCTACAAAATATTCAACAAAGTTCATAAACTATATGATGAATGACATCTGCGCCTGTTTGGGTTGCCATCAACACCCTTCATATCGAGAAAATTCTCCTTGTATCGCATAGGAAGGAAATCCTGAAGAAAGGGTATCCTGCCTAATATCACCTGTCTGTTGATTTGAGTGGGTTAATCCGTACTCCGGTCCTGAAAATTAAATAAGAATGTTGATTAGCCAAAATCTTTTGTATAACTAGACTCCAGGGCCACCAAATCATGTAAATGTAAAAGGGAGAGCATGGACCTTTGTAATTATTAAAAGAGTTTTTTTTTAAAATCAAGGTTGGACAGTTTTGCTCTGTTCAATTTTTAAATTTAATTTAATACAAAAAGTTTTTTTTTCCAAATATGCCCCCACTCTTTCCACCCCGGTACCTCTGGTCAACAAAAGTAATTAAATAGTATTGATTTAGGATTGAAAAAAGAAAATTTTTGATGCTAAAAGTTGATTAAATGTTTATCAATTTCATTAAAAAAAACTCTTTAGATCAAAAATAAAACAAATCACTGTTAGGCATTAACTGACCACCTATATTTAATAAAATAAAATATTTACTTCAAAATATATTAGGATGGCAATTATCCATCGAAATTTCAAGGGAAAAAATAATTTAATAATAAAATTCTATCAAAACAGTATTTTAATTCAGTTATATTAACGATTTGACCCCCCCCTCTCCCTCCACGATGCCAGCTATGTTACAAATAATTTAGATATTTTAACTAGCTGAGACTGAGATCTATCCTCTATTAATTAATTGAGAAAAAAAGGTTAGGGCCGCGGACTTCAAAATAAAATATTTTTACCCTTTGGACCTATCTTTGGTCTTCTTCATACCTGAAAAATATGATTCTAAAATTATTTTTTGGGTTGTTTCAAAATTATAAGGTTTTTAGAGCAGTGCCGCATTTTCGTCAATGACACCATGTTATCAAACGTATACAACGTGTCTCAAAGCGTGTATATAGACGTAATATCATATTAAATAAGTTTGAACAATAGTCATATCAAATAGATAAAAAGGATAGTTCCCCATCCTATATGTAGGCTTAATTTTACAAATTAATCAGTAGCCACTTAAATTTATTTTATACTAAAATATCTGAAGCATTGCATTGCATTGAAATGCATTGAAGCATTGAAATGCAATGTATTGCATTTTTGCATTGCATTCTGTAATAAATTTCATTATGTGTGTAATATAGAAAATTTTAACACAAAATGCTAACAGAAAATTTTGAAAACATTCAACAAATTTAGCTCCTCAAACGTAAACGTTTAGACAACCTTTTGCACATTTTTGGCAAAAAAGCTATGATTCTTTATGTGATGCCCCCATCCCCGGTCCGCAGTTACATGTTCATATTAATGTCGGGTAAAAGGACAATCAAAGGATAAAAATTTAAATAAAAAAATCTTGAATTTCCTTGAGACTGTAATTTAAAGTTTATTATGACAAAGCATGTGTGTTTTCTTGGAGAACCATAATATAATTTTATTTCAGTACACGGTAGATTTTTTTGACAAATGTAGTATATTGTATCTAATTTGATGTGTTCTAAAAGATTGGTGTCTAAAAGGAGGGTGCTTTTGAGTCAAATAATATCTTTGAATTTCTTAGAAGAGGAGGATAACTTGAGAAGTTTCCCTTTCCATGACACAATGATATCGAATCCGGGTTGCAGCGGTAGCTAGCAACCTAGTAAGAGACGATCACGTCCAGTGTTAAGAAATATAAAAACCCATAGTTCCTAACAAAGGAGTCAGATCAAAACAAAAAGTACACCATTAGAACTGCCTTGTCCGAAACCCCTGTATAGGAAACCTTCTGTCCCTTGGCTTGAACAGCAAGGGAAATATATTGGCTTGAAAATCAAGAAAATTGACTTTAACCACGTTATTCTCCCCAAACGGGATATTTTTTTTTCTTTTTTTGTATCCAGAGATAGCTTGGCACTTGAACATCGTAGAGGGTTGTTCAATAGCTAATTTTAAAGGAAATTAATTGGGTTAAAAATCTATAGTAACTAAAATAAATTATTTCTAAAAGAGAATAAATTTTTCCACCAAAAACTGCATTTTCGATGTCTTTTTACACTGCAGTCTTTCAAACATAATCGTATACCAGCGGTGAGATTTGAACCCACGCCTCCGAAGAGACTGGTGGCTAACACCAGTGCCTTGGACCACTCGGCCAGGCTGCCTCTCATAAATAAATATATATGTGAATTTGGGTTGCAGCAGTAGCTAGCAACCTAGTAAGAGACGATCAGTCCAATGCTAAGAAATATAACAAAACTCCTAAAAATAGAGTCAGATCAAAACAAAAGTACATCATTAGAATTACCTTGTCTGAAACCCTACTAGATAAATAATGAATGTCATCATAGTTTTATATTAGAGCTATGACGTGAATAGAAAAACACGAAATTATATTGTTGTTTCTGATGACGTCATGAAATAATATCATTGCGCCATGACGTCAATAAAATCATTACGCCGTGACGTCATAATTACTACTTAAGAACGATAAAGATGTAAATTCTCTCATTCTGGATTAGATAATGGTTAAATCAAAGCAAGCTATACGCAAGTTGAAAAAACAGTACTACACAAACAACAGAGATAGTAACTTGAAAAGAAAAAAGCAAAGGTATTCAACCGACCAGGCGTATAAACAAAAGTTCAAGGAGAGTTATCACAATGATGAAGATTACCACATCAAATATAAGAAAAACCAGAAGCAAAGGTATTCAACCGTCCAGGTGTATCGAGAAGTAAAAATTGAGACAGCCAAACAAAAGATCAAGGAGCGTTACTGGGGTGACAAAATCTATAATGAAAAAATTAAATTCTCTGCGAGGTTGTACCGAAGAACGCATAAGGACAAAGGGAAAAATTACATTCAGAAATCTAGTAAGAGACGATCAGTCCAATGCTAAGAAATATAACAAAACTCCTAAAAATAGAGTCAAATCAAAACAAAAGTACATCATTAGAATTACCTTGTCTGAAACCCTACTAGATAAATATTGAATGTCGTCATAGTTTTATATTAGAGCTATGACGAGAATAGAAAAACACGAAAATATATTGTTGTTTCTGAAGACGTCATGAAATAATATCATTGCGCTATGACGTCAATAAAATCATTACGCCGTGACGTCATAATTACTATATAAGAAGCGTCAGAACTGTAAATGTTCTCATTCATAATTACATAATGGTTTCAATCAAGCAAGCTATACGCAAGTTTAAAAAACAGTACTACACAAACAACAGATATAGTATCTTGAAAATAAAAAATCAAAGGTATTCAACCGACCAGGCTTATCGAGAAGTAATAATTGAGAGAGCAAAACAAAGGTATTCAACCGACCAGGCGTATCGAGAAGTAATAATTGAGAGAGCAAAACAAAACAGCAAGATGTGTTATCTCAATGATGAAGATTATAGTTACAATAAAGAACGACACCTTGCCCATGTTAACTGAAACACAAATAGGGATTATGTAATTTCCAATAGTATCATGGCTGTAGAGATGGCTGAAACCTAGTTACAATAAAAAACGATCATTGATGCCATAATCCGGGTTGCAGCGGTAGTCTAATAAAGAGTCACACGAAACCAATAGACAAAGTAGATTAAAATTAATTAATAGCAAGTATTTATAGTAAGATCTTATACACTTGTCTTAGTAGGTGTAATGCCTTTTATTAACCCACAGATAAAAGTAATAATAATCATCCATCTTTTGGAACTAAGTTAAAAATTTATTATCATGCCAAATTTTATCACCACTCTTTTTTTTTTTTTGTAATATTTAAACAATACCCCGTTAAAAAAAATGAGTAAGGAGTGGAATACTCTAATTTTATTATATCTGATGAAAATGAGAATAGTGGTTGAAATCCGTTTTAGAAAGGAACGGAGTCCTTAAATGAATTACAATAATATCATAAAAAATAATAGAAATTATAAAGATCCAGAACAGAAATGAATGATATAAATAAAATGACCACAGACCGGAGCGACACTGAGTAATGATAAACAGTAATAGATAAGAAATTAGGATCTATAGGGAGGGAGACGGGGCCCCCCGCAGGTAGGTCTTTAGTCCTTAATTTACTGTATTGCTGACTAATAAAGAAAAACAGCAATCGAAAAGTAAGGAGAAATGAAATGAAAAATTACATTAAAAGACGATCATTGGAATAGCATACCACTGCATACATTGGACTTCGTTAGCTACTTGATTGCTTGAGGTTCGTCTCTTACTATTTCAAAGAAGAAAAAGCCGTAGGCTTTTTCCTGTTTGTAGTGATATAGCATAAAACGAAACCCAAGTTGTAACTGACGTCATCCTGGTTATTATGGTAAAGAATATCCGGGTTGCAGCGGTAGCTAGCAACCTAGTAAGAGACGATCACGTCCAATGTTAAGAAATATAAAAACCCATAACTCCTAAAAAAGGAGTCAGATCAAAACAAAAGGTACACCATTAGAACTGCCTTGCTCGAAACCCCTATATAGGAAACTTTCTGTCCCTTGGCTTTAACAGCAAGGAAAATATATTGGCTTGAAAATCAAGAAAAGTGGCAGTTACTACAACATTGCGCCTAAACGGGATATTTTTTTTCTTTTTTTTCTTTTCCATAGATAGCTTGGCACTGGAACATCGTAGAGAGTTGTTCAATGGCTCATTTTAAAGGAAATTAATTGGGTTAAAAATCTTTTGTAACTAAAATAAATTATTCATAAAAGAGAATAAATTTTTTTACTAATCCGGGTTGCAGCGGTAGCTAGCAACCTAGTAAGAGACGATCACGTCCAATGTTAAGAAATATAAAAACCCATAGCTCCTAAAAAAGGAGTCAGATCAGAACAAAAAGTACACCATTAGAACCGCATTGTCCGAAACCCCTTTATAGGAAACTTCCTGTCATTTGGCTTGAACAACAAGGGAAATATATTGGCTTGAAAATCAGGAAAATTAACTTTAACCACGTTATTCTCCACAAACGGCATATTTTTTTTTCTTTTTTTTTTTCCACAGATAGCTTGGCACTGGAACATCGTAGAGAATTGTTCAATGGCTCATTTTAAAGGAAATTAATTGGGTTAAAAATCTTTTGTAACTAAAATAAATTATTCATAAAAGAGAATAAATTTTTTTACTAATCCGGGTTGCAGCGGTAGCTAGCAACCTAGTAAGAGACGATCACGTCCAATGTTAAGAAATATAAAAACCCATAGCTCTTAAAAAAGAAGTCAGATCAAAACAAAAAGTACACCATTAGAACCACCTTGTCCGAAAACCCTATATAGGAAACTTTCTGTCATTTGGATTGAACAGCAAGGGAAATATATTGGCTTGAAAATCAAGAAAATTGACTTTAACCACGTTATTCTCCACAAACGGCATATTTTTTTTCTTTTTTCCACAGATAGCCTGGCACTGGAACATCGTAGACAATTGTTCAATGGCTCATTTTAAATAAAATTAATTGGGTTTAATATTTTTTATAACTAAATTAAAATATTTCTAAAATAGATTAATTTTTTCAACTAAAAACTGAAATTTTGATGCATTTTCGTCCTGCAGTCTTTTCAAGAATATTTGATTTTTGTACATAAATCATGATCGTATATTAGCAGTAAGATTTGAACCCATACCTCCAAAGAGATTACATTAAAAGAAAATTATTGGATATAAATTATATCCGGGTTGCAGCGGTAGCTAGCAAGCCGGGTTGCAGCGGTAGCTAGCAACCTAGTAAGAGACGATCACGTCCAATGTTAAGAAATATAAAAACCCATAGTTCCTAAGAATGGAGTCAGATCAAAACAAAAAGTACACCATTCGAACCGCCTTTGCTGAAACCTCTATAAAGGAAACGTACCGCCTTTTGGCTTGAATAACAAAGAAAATATATTGGCTTAAAAATCATGAAAATTGGCTTTTACCACGTCATTCTCCCCAAACGGGATATTTTTTTCTCTTTTCTTTTTTTTATGAAGAAATAGCTTGCAACTGGAACATTGTAGATAGTTGTTCAATAGCTCATTTTAAAGGAAATTAATTGGGTTAAAAACCTTTTGTAACTAAAATAAATTATTTCTAAAAGAGAATAAATTTTTCCACCAAAAACTGCATTTTCGATGTCTTTTCACACTGAAGTCTTTCAAACATAATCGTATACCAGCGGTAAGATTTGAACCCACACCTCCGAAGAGACTGGTGGCTAACACCAGTGCCTTGGACCACTCGGTCAGGTTGCCTCTCATAAATAAATATATATGTGAATCTGGGTTGCGGCAGCAGCTAGCAATCTAGTAAGAGACGATCAGTCCAATGCTAAGAAATATAACAAAACTCCAAAAATAGAGTCAAATCAAAACAAAAGTACATCATTAGAATTACCTTGTCTGAAACCCTACTAGATAAATATTGAATGTCGTCATAGTTTTATATTAGAGCTATGACGTGAATAGAAAAACACGAAAATATATTGTTGTTTCTGAAGACGTCATGAAATAATATCATTGCGCTATGACGTTGATAAAATCATTACGCGATGACGTCATAATTACTATATAAGAAGCGTCAGAACTGTAAATGTTCTCATTCATAATTATCCGGGTTGCAGCGGTAGCTAGCAACCTAGTAAGAGACGATCACCTCCAATGTTAAGAAATATAAAACCCCCCAAACCTAAAAAATGAGTCAGATCAAAACAAAAAGTACACCATTAGAACCGCCTTGTCCGAATCCTCTATAAAGGAAACTTACCGCCCTTTGGCTTGAATAACAAAGAAAATATATTGGCTTAAAAATCAAGAAAATAGACTTTTACCACGTTATTCTCACAAACGGGATATTTTTTTCTTTTTTCTTTTTGCTTTTCTACAGATAGCTTGGCACTGGAACATCGTAGAGGGTTGTTCAAAAGCTCATTTTAAAGGAATATAATTGGGTTAAAAATCTATAGTAACTAAAATAAATTATTTCTAAAAGAGAATAAATTTTTCCACCAAAAACTGCATTTTTGATGTCTTTTCACACTGCAGTCTTTAAAACATAATCGTATACCAGCGGTAAGATTTGAACCCACGCCTCCGAAGAGACTAGTGGCTAACACTAGTGTATTGGACCACTCGGCCAGGCTGCCTCTTATAATTTGGGTTGCAGCAGTAGCTAGCAACCTAGTAAGAGACGATCAGTCCCATGCTAAGAAATATAAAAACCCAAAACTCCTAAAAATAGAGTAAGATCAAAACAAAAGTACATCATTAGAACTACCTTGTCTGAAACCCTACTAGATAAATAATGAATGTCGTCAGAGCTTTATATTAGAGCTATGACGTGAATAGAAAAACACGAAATTATATTGTTGTTTCTGATGACGTCATGAAATAATATCATTGCGCCATGACATCAATAAAATCATTACGCCGTGACGTCATAATTACTACTTAAGAACGACAAAGATGTAAATTCTCTTATTCTTGATTAGAATAATGGTTAGATCGAAGCAAGCTATACGCAATTTGAAAAAACAGTACTACACAAACAACAGAGATAGTATCTTGAAAAGAGAAAAGCAAAGGTATTCAACCGACTAGGCGTATCGAGAAGTAAAAATTGAGAGAGCAAAACAAAGATATTCAACCGACCAGGCGTATCGAGAAGTAAAAATTGAGAAAGCAAAACAAAACAGCAAGATGTGTTATCAAAATGAAGTAGTTTATAGAGATGCGAAAATTGAGACAGCCAAACAAAAGATCAAGGAGAGTTATCACAATGATGAAGATTACCGCATCAAACATAAGAAAAACCAAAAGCAAAGATATTCAACCGTCCAGGTGTATCGACAAGTAAAAATTGAGACAGCCAAACAAAAGATCAAGGAGCGTTACTGGGGTGACAAAATCTATAATGAAAAAATTAAATTCTCTGCGAGGTTGTACCGAAGAACGCATAAGGACAAAGGGAAAAATTACATTCAGAAATACAAGAAGATGGCAAAAATGCAGGCTGATCTTTGTAAATTGAGAAACATTTTACGCATGTTTTATCGGGATCACGAAAAGTATTCAAAATTACAGATTAAAATTCTCTTTGAAAGAGCGGATGCTGTTGAAAAGTCGGCTAGAAATTCTTTGGCAAATCTTCATAGTAATATCCAAAAGAAATGTTGTCAGTTTAACGAAAAGCTTCCAAGGTATGGATTGGCAACTGCGGAACAGTTTATAGATGCAATGGAAAATGTTCGACAACTGTTATGGGGGGAATAATAAGTTTAAAGCTTGGTATTAAAAAGAAACAAAAAAAAAACTAATTATTGTCAGTGTGTTTAAAATATTATTTTACATTTAAGTGACATTATTATGATGAAAGATGTAGGAATATAATCTAATTAATTTTATTGTAATTTTAAGTAAAAAGGAATTTTTTAAAATTATTAATCCCCCATGGTGAATGAAGCGTATTCCTTTTACATAGAAATAATGAACAATGTTTTAATTGTAAAAATAAATGCATAACATAAAATATTTTAATTATATGATGTGGGCATCATCAACTGGGGAAGGAGATATGCAATGTACTACATAGCCAAGAAAAGCGTTTCCTTTGCATAGAAGCAAAAAATTGCATCTTTTGAAAAAAGTACTGTTTTAAATGACCCTACAATTTTGCAATAGCTATGGGCAATGGCTTACCTGCAAAGTATAGCATACTTGCTGAGTGTTGCCTATCTTGAATTTCCCAAGTAGGAATTCAAATTCTTTTGCTGTCATCCTTATTAGTTGAAGCAAATAAAAGTTCTGGGAGTGGTCATATAAATTGTAGTTTTTTTGCACTTTCTTATTAAAATCTAACTTTTTGCACATTCAGATTTGCATCTAAACAGCGTTCAAATGTGTTAGTCTTTTTTTTTTGTATCTTCCCACACACGGGAAAGGTCAGCAAACCAGTTGTTTTACAGTAGATACACACTGAAAATTTTGTGAATAAAGTCAGTCTTAGGAATGTATCCAGAGACAACTCATATGCATTTTTGTCCAGTTGTCAATTGTTCATTTTAAGTGAGTACTAATAAATTTATTGTTTATTATGATTTTCCTGTTTGTATTGTCAGATGTCAGACAAGCCTCTCGCAAACTCTAGGTAATGCTCTCATTGGGAATCATAAGAGTAACATGGTATTCCTAAACCCATAGTCCTTAGTCTCAAGATAGAGGTAACAAAACTCAATCAGATCCCATTTCATACAATTCATAGGAGGAGGGATTCAAACCCTTCATTCTGCTACCTCTAAATGAAAAATAAGAAACACCCTTAAGATGTAAAAACCCCCTTAAGAAAAAGTAAACTTATAAATTAAATATACCCCCCATTTCAGGAGGTGGCATAAAAATTGCTCTTCACTAGTATTTCATATGGGTTTGTATTAGTGTGCAAGATTTACTGGTAAGTTTCAAAACTTACTTTTACCAAATAAGTTACTGGTAACTTTGGTAAGTTACTGCTTAAGTGGTTAGTTTCAAATACTCATGAATTTAAAAGAAAATATTATCTCTTCTCTGATAGATTGGTAAAAAAAATATATTATTTTTGCATCATTTTATTTGTTTAGTTCCTGCCTTGTTTACACAAGGGAAAAATTATAAAAAATTTAGGCTTCAGATATTTTCTATAAGAGGTGACTATCTCTTACTAGGTTGATAGCTACTGCTGCAACCAAGATAATAAGAGATAAGCTAAAGCTGCTGCTCCACCTCCTCCACCTCAATCCATAAGCAATTCCTCTGGGAAACATCTAGTAAATCTTTATATACTTTTTGGAACACCCATGCCTCAGAGCCATATTTTACCACTGTCATCATTGTACCTTCCATTATTCTAATCTTAATTTGTAGACTTATCTTCCAATTCTTCGAAACTTTTTTAACAGTGAAAAAACACCCTGAGTCTTGGCTATTCTACTTTTAACATCTTCACTGGTCTCACCATCTTTATTAATAATTATACCTAGGTAAATGAAGCTGCCCACCTGATCAATCTTTTTGTTACCGTATGTCACCTTTTCATATTCACTTATTCCTAGCCTTAGTGACTTAGTCTTCTTATTTAGATCCTGTTTACTGCTCCTGGAACTGTAAGTAAAATTAATCCAAGTCACTAGTATCTCCATCATTTGGTTCAACAGGGGCATATACTACTAACTGATACCCTGAACTTTTTAGTCATAAAATGAGCAATCAGTACTAGATTATTAATACCTTTTTATAGTTTTAAGTTTTAATACCTTTCAAGTCTAGCAGCAGTTAGTCAACTGGATGGCCTTGGTCAATCAGGTTTGTAATTATCTCATATGATTCCAGCAAGTTTGTTTCAATTGATTTTTCTTATTATTGATTGAATTATCTGATTTTCATTGATACTTGTTGCATATTCTATAGTAGGACTTCTATCATTTTTTAGTTAGGCCTACTTGTCATATGGTCTACAGCTATATGAGACCATTAAATGAGGGAGGGGGTAGAGAAGATTGGGGCATTGTCAGAAACAGAAACAAAACAACTAATGCTGACCATAAATGACCAATCCAAAATTGTCTCTCTTTCTGTTGTAGAATGTTTCCTTTTGCTGAGGTCAAGGCCAGAGGCCTTGACTGAGTCCATTGATTTTGAATGAATAATCAAGTATTTGGCAGTAGACATCAAGACACGGCTAAATGTGGAAAAAGCCAAGATAGTCTAAGTAATTGAGAGGCAAATGTTTAAGTGGCATGGGTAAATGGTGGGAGTAAGTATGACTCTCTGATTGGACAAATACACTTGTGTGTTAGTGTTTGGAGAGGCATGCCTGCCTAAAGTCTCAGGCAGGTTGATCAAGAATTTAAATTTTACATAGGACCATTAGATTGCCTGGAATGAGATGCAAACAAGGCATGCCGGCCTATGGTCTTAGGAAGGTCATGCCACCCCAAACATAATTTAGGCTCTAGAATCACTCCTGAAACTTTCATTTACCTAAAACAACTATTTTCTAAGATTGAAAAAAAAACCTAATTTACTAATGTAGGCTATTTTCTTTTTCCTAGATAATTTCTGCCCTATGCTATACCCTACCTTCATGAATTTGACCCTTTCCTCCCTCTGATCTAGCAGATAGTCTCCATTATGAAGTCCTTAGCTATTCCTAGGAATATGATAGTATTTTAATTTGGGAAACATACACTATGTAATATTTTCCTATATACTAAAAAGAAGCATATTTCAAGGCATTCAAATAATACTTTTTCAATGATTGTGATGAAGGAGATGGGTTTTGTCTTGTTTTAGGAATGCTTAATCATGGTATGTCATCATGTAACTGTTCAAAGGTTTTGACCCGATTTAGACCACTCTCCCAAATTTTTCCTCTTCCGATTTGAAAATCGGAAGAGGAAAAATTTGGGAGGGTGGTCTAAATCAGGTCGGAACGTTTGAATAGTTATGTGATGATATACCTTACAAGCATTAATGAAACGAAGCAAACCCATCTCCATGTCATAATCATCAATTGCACTTTGTTTCAAACAAAAAAATTAAATTGTCAGTGATAAATTTACAGAATATAATTTACTAGCCTACTCTTCTCTGGTTTACAGTTGGTAAAATATTAAAAATAGTAGGCTATATAACAGAGCAGTAGAATTATATAAGGCTATATGTGGCACTATTAGGAGGTGGAATAGGGGACTACATCCTCAGAGCAGCAAATATTATATTTGCAAATAGGTTTTGGGGAATCTATTGACAATAGGCCTACTCTTTTGTTATTAGCATGTTTCCTTTTGAAAAGCAACTCCTAATCAATTAGCTATTATGGAAAATAGCGACTC
>NC_142814.1:45358984-45408984 GCF_049724085.1 Artemia sp. Qi Xiang Cuo | reverse complement strand
TCGAGTGTGCTTGACGAAGTGCTTCATAACTTCTAAGAAGTTCGGTCCAGTCATCCAACCAGACTGGAAAGCTAACCCAAGGCTACCAGGTGGTGCTCCATGGAGCTTGTGTTCTCTGAAGTGCACGCGTGGGAACACAAACGCTGGGGGGACGGTGTTCCCGATGGCATTAACGATGCAACACACTGTAACTAACTCCCCCCGCTCAGCAGCAACGGCCCTGCCCACTTGCTTTATACCAGATTTCGCTATGACTTTAGGGCTATCCATGACAGTTGTTACTCCGGTTTCGTCTAGGTTGTACACTCGTTCAGGTGTGAAGCGGTGCCGATTGTATAAAGCTTCAAGATTATTCATGAACGAGTTTACATTGAAGGGATTGAATCCTGAAGCCCTGGCCAGGCTGGTGTTCTCAGGTTTCCGAAGACTCAGCTCTGGATGACGCTTCATAAATCCATATGACCAGTCATATGTGGCGGCACACTTTTCATCCCAGTTCTTGGGATAAGAGACCCTCATCTTCACTGCATATTGATATGCCAGCTTCTGAGTTTGTGCTAAAGTCAAACCATAGTGAAGTTCGCAGGAACGAAGAAGGTAAGTCTTAAGTTTTTCCTCTTGATCGTCAGTGAAAACCTGACGGGTGGAATACTTTCCTCGTTTCAAATTGGCTGATCTGGCTATTCCTTCATCCACACTAGTCTCGTTGGCTGATTTTGACTTCTTCAAGCGATCAAATAATGTTGAAGCAGCTATTCCATGGGTCTTGGCCGCTTTTCTGACCGAATCTCCATCTTGTATGGCTTTTAGCCCTTGTTTGATAGCTTCTTCGTTTGGCTCGGACTTAGTAGGGATATAATTTCGCACCATTTCTGGAAAGAAAAATGCTGCCTTCAGTAAAACTCAGTTATTAAGCACTTACTAGGTGCTATAATAATAATAATTTATTTTTAACCCGCGTCATAACAAGTTATGACACTTGTGGAGTAACACAAGGAAAAAAAAAAAGACAAAAGAGAAAATGAAATAAAGTACACTACAATGAAATTAACCGAACAGACGGACCAAAGGATGATGAGGCGAAAAACGACAAAAAGCTGAATCCGACAGCCTTCCATGCAGCACGGCCAACTTTGCTGTTATATCAGGGACTTCAAACTTACGAGTTATCTTACCATTACTATGCCAGGGGGGGAGATAAAGTAAAAATTTACAATATCTGAAGTAAAAAGACCGGATCTGCTTAACATCTTTTTTCTTAAGAAGGGGATAAAGACCAGAAAGATAAAGGACAGAATGATCACAGAATGTAGAATATAGCCTACCCAATGCACGTCTATTAGCCTATACTTCCCTCGATTGGCAACAATCTTAGAATATCCCATTTGAATTTTCTTTTGAACATCACGAACAGTGCACTGCCGTAAGCTAGAAATTGAATTAGTAACAGTAATACCCAACCACCGAAAGGCGGAAACAGAGGGTATAGAAAAACCGCGACAAACTAAGGGAACATTAGAGGAAGTCGGACCATTAAAAACTAGAAACTCGCATTTCTCAACATTAAGAGAAAGACCAATTTTAGAAAATAAACGTGAAACTTTTGAGACCATAAAAGAGAGACCTTGCTTAGTTTTACATAAAAGTAGAAGATCATCCGCATAAGCAAGATAAGAAACATCTGAAAGTCCAATGAAATATTTTGATCTAATTTCATCTAATATACCAGAAATACACATTTTGAATATACTAGGTGATAAAACCCCTCCCTGTTTCACACCCCGACGTACACGGACAAACGGAGGTCCAGATTTATTAATTCGGAGGACAGAATTCTCATACCAAAAACGAAGAAGAAAAATAACTGAAAGATTTACACCATTATTAAAAAAGGAGAAAAAAGCTTGACTATGGACTACACTGTCAAAAGCTTTAGAAAGGTCCAAAGTGCACATATAAAGTGGCGACCCCTCAGCCAGGCTATTCTTAAGGGCGGAAGAAAGAACACGGTGTGCATGTTGACAACCAATACCAGATTGAAACCCAAATTGATTCGATCCGAAATTTATATTTTCATTTAAATGAGGAAGTAAAATATATTCGAGGATTTTACTCAAGTTACACGCAGTGGTTATAGGGCGATAAGATGAACAATGAGAAGGGAGTTTTCCTCGTTTTAATATTGAGGTGACAGTTCCACAAAGAAAGCTATCCGGAACCAGCGAAGATGTTAAACACATTTGGAACAACAACTGCAAATGAAATAAAAGAACAACACACTTTGGATTTATATTATTTGCACTAATACCATCAATATCAACGGATGAAGATTTCAGTTGCTTAATTGCACTTTCAACAGCAGCTACTGATACTGGACTAATATGGCCCTGATGAAGCGAAGGCGGAAGAATTTTAGAAAGTAACCGAGAATAATGTGACTGCACGAAAAAGTTAATTTTGGAAAAAATTGACGAATAATAATCATACCAAGCTGAACTAGAAATCGAATCACTTTTATGAAGATCACTTTTATCCAGCTTCTCAGAATTAATCAATTTAGACCAATCATTCTTAGATGTTGGAAATTCCATACCCTTATAACGAATGGATTTAAGGTACTTTTTATATTCATTCTTTGTTTTCTGCTTTATATCCGCAACAGACCCCGACGCAGGTCTACCACAATCAACCCAAATTCGCAACCAAAGTTTTGCCTTATTTTTATAATTCTTTAATTCAGGATCGGCAGCCCATATAGATTTTCGCGTTTTAATACGAATACGCTCTTCGAGAACCGCAATTTTTTCAGCTTCTTTCATACATCTAATTATATCATCAATCCTTCCTTTCCTTTTAAAAATGAAAGAAAAAAACACCAATGGCTGCTCAAATCATCGGGGCACCTCCGGACAGTGTCCAAACCTGCCCCAAAAAAATTGTCCGGAGGTGCCCCTAAGGAGCCTTTCAGAAGAAAAGAGTCATAACCAAAGAACACCTAGAGTTACGTCAATCTTATGTAGAGGAAGCATATTTGGGTTCGTTTTGCTTGTTCCTAGAACATTACATTAAATGTATCTATAAAACTTACCTCTCTATTTCACTTTTATCATCACGCGAAACAATTGGCAGCTGTATCTTTAAAGTCTTATTACCGACTGACTCACTGCTATGCTATTTGATGGAAGTGCCATCTTGCCTCCAAGATGAACAGTAAAATGGCACATCTTTGTGATTTTTTTCCAATTTTTCCGCTAGATAGCAAAGCCAACAGGTTCGATGTCTGGAGGTGCCCCGTGTGCGGAGGTACCCCAGTCTCCCCTACTATATCCAGCAATATGGGCTCTTCGTTATCTTATTTACGAGTTGTTCACCTTGATACAAATTTAAAGATATATAAACGGCTAATGTGATATATCTAAGAAAAAAACAGTGGATAAAAACAAACGGTTTGCATATTTTGAAATACCATCTCTCAACTGTCTTAAAACCAGGGTTGAGTCCAAAAATGGATCCCAAAATGGAGAATAAAGGATCTTCTTAATAATTTTGATCTTTAGGACTTTGAACTTTTCTATACGGGTATTGCCCCCATTTATCTGTCAGGGCTCTCATTCTCCTCGCTTCAAACACTGAACTGTTTTTTTTTTCAGTAATATGATGCTAGATTTGGTTGCTTGAATGAGCACTTTTTTTCAACACTTTAACAGTTTCTTCAAGTGTTTTAGTGCATGCGTTTTTCCTACAAGAAACGTACTCTATACGTCGTCCCTTCTTGTGTTTATTTATGGTGCCCAGGGGCATAAGACAAGATATACATTCACATTGAATGGACTTGGAGGAAGGGAGCTTCAAAGAATTGTTCACAGGGTTAGGAGAGTTGAGAATTGTAGAATAGTGCATTTTCAGGCCAATGTTTTTCGAAGTTTTAGGAAGGTAGGTGTCCCGAACATACTTGGGGTCATTCTTTTGACGAATTTCTAAAGGGGGAAATTCTTTTTCTTCCTTTGTCCATCTCTGAAGGAATATTCTTGGCACTGCATTTATTTTCCAGAGGTTTAAAAATTAAAAGTATATTTGCGTTTCTAATACTTACTATTAATGGCAGAAGTTAGTCATCGGTTCACGTTTAAGCCGTAATTTTTGGCTTTTCATACTTTTATTTTTCCATTTTCACTATGTTTTAAGGTTTACTTTAGGTATTTTGTCTTGTTTTTTGTGGGAAGCTGTAAGTAACAAAAGTTATTTTCTGACATATAGTTCAAGTTAGTAGTATTGTATTACTACGTCCGATGACACATATAGCCAATCATTCCAACGACACGCATATCCCATCATTTCGAAGACACACATAACCTATCATTACAAGCCCCCACATATCTTATCATTACAAGCGCAGACATATCCGAATGTACTATTGGAGTTGCTAGTTCCACTACGAGATCTATCATTTTATCAGAAGCAATTTTTCTCGACGAAACTCTTCAATCTGTTTAAACGCACAGTACTTCAACCATACAAGCGGTTTTATCGTACTTCTGGGACGATAAAGAACTCTTGGAATTGAATTTCTTCTGTAAGAAGGCCATTACTTCAAGAGGCCAGTAGTCCCATTATCATAAGTAAACATTCAGATAAAAGAGAAAGACCATCAAGCTCATTTTCAGTAGATTAATCTAGCTATATCTATAAACTCGTAGAATAAAAGGAATTGTGATGAGGACTGCAATAAACAAGAGGTAAGGGATATGCTTTCATTGTATGCTTAGTGGATGGGGACTGTTTCCTATACAGTTTCAGCTTATCAAATGACATTTACAGTTACCTTTAGTTAGTGAATTGTATGTATAGTTTTAAATTTTCCTCATCCTACAAGCCTTTATTAAGCTATTGAACTCAGTCCGCGGAATATTTGAACCTGTTTCTTTCATTTACTGAATTTTATGTGTTTGAACATTACATATAATCCTTAGTTTAAAACACCCCTCTCCCAAATAGTTATTCTTAAACTTTTGCATTCGGTCCATGAGTTAGGATTGAACCCAAGGCATAAAAAGAATATTAGTAGAATACATATTATGAGTGTGACAGGTTCCATACCCCCATTTTAAAATTTTGTTTGGTTGTTAACGAGAAACAGACATAGTATCACAATGAGTGTGACAGGGCTCCATAGCTCTTGGAGGGGGGGGGGGTTGGAGGGGGGAAGATTTTGAGGGGGTAACTTTTTTACTTATTTTTTTTATTTTTTATCCATGTATTGAAATCACATCAATAGAACCACCTGTGATATTTAAAAGTACAAAATGAGGATAATATAAGTATGTCAGTCGTATTTTTTTCTGTTAGAAAAATAATGTTTGTAGTGACGTTTCTTTTTACTTAGTTTTTTTTTATTGAACTGCAAATTTCCACTTTTTTTCATGTCTTAGAGTCACAAAAAATATACTTAAAGCAAACAAGACTGTATACATCTAGCAAACAGTTCAGTTACGTCATATTTTATTTTCATTCTAGGCTGATTCAAATCAACCAAAAAGACGACGAGATTGATTTGTGTTTGAAGATTTTTTTTGATGATGGAATTATGGAGTCTCCTGTCGATTCAATGGTATATGACTTTGTGGCAACAGTTTCTAATTAAGTCAATTCGGAATTTTGTAAAACATTAAGACGCAAATACAAAAGTGTAGAAATACCACTTTTTATTAAGATAAGGAACATATCCTGGCAAGTGTATGCTTAACAGGAAATTAAAAAGTTACCACTTACTAGCTATGCGCGTCAGAGGGTCCAGATAAGGCGTCAGTGTGTCCAGATTAGGTGTGGTTGAGGAAATATATAAAAGATGCATTTTTAATGGAAGGGGCTGCCTTATACTAACTTTATGCCAGACTGACCTCTAGTCCGTTGATTTAGAAATACCTTGGAATATTGTCGGATTATTTTAAGTGTCCAAGTATCTTATTATATATTATCGTAGATTTCTTATACTTTTAGTCTACCTGGGACAACCAGTCCCAACAGAATTTATATCTATTATTAAACCTTGCACTAGTTTATGTTAACTGAATAAAAGTATTGTATTATAGCCAACCTCTCTACAATCTACATTTAGTCCCTCGAATATACCCAGCTGGGACGCCTCATTAGTCAGGTCATAGCCTAAGGCACGCTACCAAAGTTTAATTACCTTAGGGCCGTAGTTTATCTCCCCTATAAAGGGAGAATAAAGGCAACAACCACAACTTCACCCTAATAACATCAAAATCACTTTACCACAGCTGGTGGAAGTTCAAAAATTTCAAGATCAAAAATTTTAAGACAATAATTAAGCGCTATAAAGATTTAAGCAAAACTTAGAATAAGCTTAGAAACCAAAAAAAGTGCTTGGTAAAAGAAACGAAAAGCAATATAAAAATAAATTATAACCTAAGAACTTGCCAGGAGGTAAACGCCAACGACAAAACAAATTAAAAATAAGCCAAAAATAAAATCCATCGTCACAAGCAAACCACAGTAGTTCAAGGTGATAATTTTAAATCTAGTGAGGTATTGGATCAGAGAAAACGAACTGGCACAGGAGATCCCTAGTTTAAACAACTGGTTGTCACCTGTGCCAACCCAAACACCCAAATCCCAATCCATTTAACCCTAACACAAACTAAACGAATCCACTTTTTCTTTGAAAATAAAATATAACATTACACACCGAAAAACTTGCAGTAATGAATAGAAAATCATTAATATAATTTTTTCAGATTCAAGTTTCTCAATGAACCACAGACAATGAGTACCGCATTCAAAGTGATTTAGTCTTGCCATGAGAATTATTTTCTCTTTTTCTTTGGCAAATAAAATATGATAGCAATAAAAACAAGAATAAAAATCTGCAACCAGTATGTCATAAAAATTGCATTCTTATGAAGAAATGAGGGTAAGAAAATATGGCGCAAAACTTAACTAAAAGTGCTCTAAAATCACCTGAAGAATACTGTACTTTTACAATACAAACACTTTTGGACGGAGAAATTTAAATAATTAAAAAAAATAGGTTGCGACAATAGACAACCCTCCCCCTTTAAAAAATATGGAGATAACAAAATTGACCAAATAGAAATCTGAATAACAACTTGTAAAAGCTATTGAATAAAAAAGGAAACATATTAATATAGGCGTAGAAAAGACCTATTGTACAAAAGCTGGAAAAGACTTGAAAAAAACTCTTAAGCTTCATTGAAATAAATAATCAAAAAAGAGTCAAGTTGAAAATAAAGCCAGACAAAATTAAAGGAAAAGAAATTGAATGGAGTCAGTTAAACTTTGTTATACGTGCATATTGAACTGACCAAAAGAGACTAGTATGAAATATTTGTACTAAATAAGTACAAAATAAGTAGCATTAATACTAGAAAGCCACTGTGACAGTGGTGTAACTCTGGCCGAGACTAATAGAAATATTGGAGATATGCTCCAAGTAGACAGGAAAAATTGTGCTCTTTTATGTGGGAGTCGTTTTCGGAATAATGACTAGCATGGCAAAGGCGCATTAATAGCCTAAAGGACCTAAGTTGAAGTTGAAACTTAAGACAAGACCACTAAAAGTTGGGAAGTTAAAGTGAAAATAGTCATTATCACTTGTTTGTAAAAAAAATAAAATTACCGTCTGCCATGAAGGCAAGGTATATTTTCTGCAGAAGGGCCATTTTGTTTGATAACAGAATAGCCCAAGAGAAAACTGTGGCCACAAATGAAGAAGTTTGGCTGCACTATAACAAATTAATTGCTGTGTGCAGGGTCATAACAGTTCTGTCAGCATTAGTAGTCAGATAAGAGAACCTGGATATGTTCTATGGTGCTACCGAAAAAAACTTGTGGTGAACAAACCTTCAGAGTGCAGGCACGAGTCAATTGACAATGGCATAACAGGTAAAAAGGTGAACAGCTAAATTTTGAGTTTATAAAATCAAAGCTGTGAACGGAGCCTTGTCCCAAAAAGACATTAAAGCTGAAAAAAAGTGATTACAGGCGAAAACGTTACTAAACTGTCTCAATCACCTGAAATTTGAAAAGAATTAAAAAGCTCACAAGTTTGAATAAACAAACAGACATAGAGTAAGCTGAAAATAGTTACTGACAAAAGTTAGTTTTTCGAAATAGAACCAAAGAAAAGTTGAAAATAAAGATTCAAAAACATGGAAAAATAAATATATGGTTGTATATGGGAAATGTACATAGTGGTAACAAGTGTTAGTAGAAAATATATATAGTTATAAAGGTATTTTGAAAACCTTTACTAAATATGGAATTGTTATCGTAACAAAATTGTAAATATAGAAATTTTAATAGCAAAGTCATGTTATATGAACTATTGCCAAGCCCTTATATGGAGGCTAATCCCAGTTCTCAGTTTTAGTGTATAAATCTATATGCTAGAGTTGAATTTTTTTGTAAATATTTTAATTGCAGTTAAGACCTATCAGATAACTGTCTTGACGGACTTATTTAAAATCTATAAAAAGAACAAATATTACAGCGACTAAATAAATTGTAAGGGTACATAATTATTGCTTGTGTTTAAACAATTAAGTTATGTAAACACATAACTTCAGTCATTTTAAATATCAATGTAAATATAGTGAATTAATATGTTGAAAATTTTTGTTTTTTATTTTTCTTTTGTATCTTCTAAGAAAAATTCTACATTAATACTTTATAAGCAATTAACAAAACACTAATTGGAATTGAGTCCAATGCTAGTCTATACTGTGTTTTATTTTTTAAATACTGTAAGTGTTAACCAGTAGTTGAATGTTCTATCTAAGTGTTGCGACTTAAAAATGCTGTGTAAGTTATTACACAATGCTTGTGTATATATTATGTTTTTATTTTTAGAAATAACTTTGTCTTAACTAATGATTTAATGTTATATATAAATTTTGACTTCCAGTCAACGTACAAATATTTTTTACTGTGAAATAATCCGTTAAGTGATTAATGATTCTATATTAAGTTTGAAAAGGATGATGAAACAAATCGCCAGCAAGAAGCATAATGTTTCTATTTAAGCGGCATTTTATGTTTAGTGTAAAAAAAGAGAAAAGTAATTAAAAGAAATTAACTTTCGTTTAAAAAAAAGAATGCAGTGATATATACAAAATTGAGTGTTTCTTTTTAATATATATGTAACATTAAAATTTTATGTTTTATGTGTATTCTAATGTGAATATTTATTTTAGATACATCCTTATTTTTTTTTTTTTGGAAATCAACTTTTTCGTAGCATCCTTTCAGATCCATTTTTTCAATCATTTTTGACACATTTCGGAAAGTGGCAAATTTCAAAGCCAGCTCAATTGTATCCTGATGCTAACAGCTCATACCATCAGAAACTATAACTGAACTATAACAGAACTATAACAGAACTATAACTATAACAGAACTATAACTGGTCAACTAATATTTTGGAAACTCTGTGCAGTATTACAGTCTTTGCTACCAGTTCATCATAAATTGAGATAAAATCAGAACTTAAATTAGGCCCAGAAAATTTCAAAGAAAGTGCTAAGTAGCTTAAATGGCTTTATATTATTGAAAGAATGTGAAAATGCTTTGTGTTAAAAAATTATGTGAAAATTTTAAAAGCAAATTCTTTATGTGTAATTTATCCAGGCATTTCTAACCCCGAAAAGTAAACAGTAAATCATAGACAGACCCCAGATAAATTAAATTATTAATGAGAATTAAATTTAAACTCAAAAAATTAATAAACGTTTCTAATATAACTTTAAATCTAATTTAAGCAAAACACTAATATAATGCTTAAGCCAATGGGGGTCAAGCTAAAACAGAAGGTGCATATGAGAATGAGGATGAAAAGAAAATTTTTCAGTCTTAAAGAGAGAGAAAAAGAGAAACAAGGATAAATTTCAAAACTTGATATCTTTGGAAAAAAAGGACATGGCATATAATTGACCATAAACATGACCTTAGAGAAACCCATTGAGGGTATATGCACAGAATGACCCAAAGATGGAGGCATAAGAACTATTTACAATATTAAGTTGTTTGAAAGGTAAAATATTGAGAGTTGAGGGCAACTCTTCTTAAAATAGGGAGTATTGTGGTGAAACTTTCTAATTAAGTCAATTCGGAATTTAGTAAGGAACATATCATGGCAAGTGTATGCTTAACAGGAAATTGAGAAATTACCACTTCCTAGCTATGTGCGTCATTGGGTTCCGATAAAGGTGTGGTTGAGGAAATGTATAAAATATACATTTTATCGGAAGGGGCGGCCTGATACTAACTTTATGCCGGACTGACCTCTGGTCCGTTGATTTAGAAATACCTTGGAATATTGTCGCATTATTGTAAGTGTCTAAGTATCTTATTATATATTATTGTAGATTTCTGATACTTGTGATAAAACATGAAACATATAAATATAGGCTTAGAAAAGTACGGAATAAAAACTTGAAAAAAACTCTTAGGCTTCATTAAAGTAAATAATCAAGAAAATGAAAGGAAAAAAGAGAGTATGGTTCAAGTTAAAAATTATAGCAAGACGAAATTAAAGGAAAAGAAATTCAACGGAGTCAATTAAACTCTGTTATACGCGCATATTGAACTGACTGAACCAAGAACGCACATAAATCCTTAAGGACTTAAGTTGAAGTTGAAACCTAAAACAACACCTTTAAAAGTAGGGAAGTTAAAGTAAAAATAATCATTGTCCCTTGTTTATCTAAAAATAAATAACTGTGTGCCATGAGGCAAGGTATTTTTCTGCAGAAGGGCCACTTTGTTTGATAAAAGAGTAGCCCAAGAGAAAACTATGGCCAAAAATCAAAAAGGGTTGCAATACTATAAATAATTAATTATTGTTTGTGCAGGTTCATAATAGTCCTTTTAGCTGTAACTGATGATAAGAGAACTTAGAACCGTTAGAGGAGCTACAAAAGGGCAGTCCTGGTAAGCAAACCTTCAGGGTACAGACACAAGTAAATGGATAGTCCCAAAACAGGTAAAAAGACGAATAGCTAAATGTTTAGCTTATCTGATCTAAGCTGTAAATGGAGCCTTACCCCGAAAAGGACATTAAAGTTGAAAAAAGAGAGATTACTGAGAAAATGTTATAAAACTGTCTCAAGTACCTAAAAAATTCGAAAAGATTTAAAAAGCTCAAAAGTCTGAATAAACAAACAGGCATATTGTAAGCTAATGACAGTTAATGACACAAGTTGGTTCGAAGTAGAACCAAAGTTGTTAAACAAAGATAAGAAAGTGTATATAGTCATATATGGAAAAGTTATATAGTGGTAACAAATGTTGTTGAAAACAATATATATACAGTTAGAAAGATATTTTGAAAACCCGTTATAAATTTGGAATTGTTATCATATAAAAAAAAATGTAAATATGTAAATTTTAATAGAAAAATCACGTTATATGAACTATTGCCAAGCCCTTATACAGAGGATAATCACAGTTCTCAATTATAGTGTATAAATCTATTAGTTAGGGTTTATTTTTTTAATATATTTTAAATTGCAGTTAAGACTCATCAGATAAAAGTTATGACAGGCTTATTTAAAAGTTGCAAAAAGAACAAATATTGCAGTGATTAAATAAATTATTAGGGTACATAATTATTATTTGATTTTTATAATTAAGTTAGGTATCAACTTAACTTCTGTTAATATATATATATATATATATATATATATATATATATATATATATATATATATATATATATATATATATATATATATATATATTATATATGTATATATATATATATATATATATATATATATATATATATATATATATATATATATATATATATATATATATATATATATATATATATATATATATATATATATATATATATATATATATATATATATATATATATATATATATATATATATATATATATATATATATATATAACCTAGACTAATTCATAAATAAAGTGAATTAATATGTTGAGTATTTGTGTTTTTTATTTTTCTATCATTCAAGAAGTATTCTACATTAATACTTCATAAGCAATTAACAAAACAATAATTGGAATTAATTCCAATGCTAGTCTATACCGTGTTTTATTTTTTTAAATACTTTAAGTTTTAACCAGTAGTCAAATATCCTATATAGCCTTGCGACTTAAAAAAAAATACTTGTGTAAGTTATTACACAATGCTTATATGTATATACTATGTTTTTATTTACTTTAAGTTTTAACTAGTGAGTTAATACTATAAAGGTTTGACTTTGAGTCAACGTATAAATATATTTTTATTGTGAAACAATTTGTTAAGTGATTAATAATTATATATTAAGAGTAAAAAGAAGAAAAAGTAATTAAAAATAATTGACTTTCGTTTACAAAAAAAAAGATGTAGGATGTATACAAGTTTTGAATGTTTCTTTTTACTATATATAGGGAAAAAATTATGATTTATATGTATTCTAATGTGAATATTTATTTTAGATACAGCCTTAGCTTTTTTTGCTTATATGTATTTTTTTGCTTATTTTAGAAAGTGAGATAGGACAATCTTTAGCAATCTATCATCCTTCAATTGCTTTTTTTGGAAATAAAATTCTTCGTAACATCCTTTCGGATCCATTTTTTTCAATAATTTTTTGACACATTTTGGAAAGTAACAAATTTTGAAGCCACTTCAAATGTATACTGATACTAACACCTCATACCATCAGAAACCAAACCATACCTGATAAACTGATATTTTGGAAACTGTATGCATTATTACAAACTTTGCTAACAGTTCATTATAAAGTGAGATAAAAATCAGAACTTAATTTAGACCTGGAGAATGTGCTACACAGCCTAAATGGCTTATATTATTGAAATATGCGAAAATTCTTTGTGCTGGAAATATATGTGAAAATTTAAAAACCAAAAATGTTATGTGTAATTTATCCAAGGCATTTCTAAAACCAAAAATAAACGGTATATCAACCACATCCCACAGACAAATTAAATTGTAATGGGAATTAAATTTAAACTCAAATAGTTTATAAACATTTTGAATATAACTTTAAATCTAATTTAATCAGAACCACTAATATAATGTTTAAGCCGCTTGGGGTCGAGCTAAAACAGAAGATGCATATGAAAAGGGTAAAAAGAGTATTTTTAAGTCCTAGATACAGAAAAAAAAGAAACAAGGATGAATTTCAATTGAAATCCTTCGACAAAAAAAAGAACATGGCCTATATTGGACCAGAAATATGACCCTAAGGAAACCCATTGAGGGTATATGCACATAATGACCCGAAGATGGCAGCATAATAGCTGTAAACAAAATTAAATTGTTTTTAAAAGTAAGTATTGAGAGTTGTGGGCAACTCTTCTTGAAATGGGGAGTATTGTAGTAAAGCTTCTAATTTATTCAAATTGGAATTTAGTAAAAATATATTAAGACGCAAATACCAAGCTTAGAAATACCACTTTTTATTAAGATAAGCAATATATCCTGCCAAGTTTCTGCTTAACGGGAAATTGAGAAATCACCACTTCCTGGCTATTGCGTCAGTTGGGTAAAGGAAGGTGTGGTTGATAAAAATGTATAAAAGATACATATTATGGGAAATGGGAGACTGAGACTAACTTTATGCCGGACTAACCTCTGGTCCGTTGTTTTCTAGAAATACCTTGGAATCTTGTCGGATCATTGTAAGTGTCTAAGTATCCTATTATATATTAATGTAGTTTTCCGAGGCTTGTGGTCTACTTGGGACAGCCAGTCCCAGTAGAAAATATATATCTGGTATTAGTATATGTTAATTGAATAAAAAGTATTGTATTTTAGACAACCTCTCTACAATCTACCTTTAGTCCCTCGAAGATACCCAGTTGGTACGCCTCATTAGTCTGGTCATAGCCTAAGGCACGCTACCAAAGTTTAATTTCCTTAGGGCCAGAGTTTATCTCCCCTATAAAGGGAGAAATAAAGGCCACTACGACTGCATCACCCAAATACCATAAATACCAGCAGGGTTGCAACCCTCTTCCATACCTCGCTCTTTCAGCTAAATTTTTTTAAGCTTTTCAAAGAGCTCATTATTCTAATTAAATGACTCTTGTGTTTCAGGAGTAATTCTTAAATCATTAGAACAAAAAATCAATTTTTAGAGTAAAGAGCGAGGCAATGAAGAGAGGGAGACTCCCCTCATATCATACGTAATAATTTCTGTTTGTTTTGAGTTTGAATGTTGCTCCTTACTTTCAGTGGAAGAAAAATAATTTTTTCATTTAACGATAAACAAACATTGCTCCTGATAAAAATTTATGTGTGAACATCTATTTATGCTCCTATATAACACCCGAATTTTACACAAAAATTATCTTTTTAACCAATAATACTAGATTTTTTATTTAAGTAAATGGCTTCACAAAGCCACTAAAATTGTCCTATTTTATTTCATTTCTTCCTGTCCTATTTTATTTTATTTCATTAGCAATAACCAAACTTGACTTCTTTTGTGTATAGCGCTGTGTTATATATAATGTATAAATACCAAAATATCTTAAGAACAAATAAGTACGCAAAAGAAGAGCCTAAGACCTATTCCTAATTTTTTCGTGAATTGTCTTGTTTACTAAGAGCCATCAAAACGCCAGGTTTTGTATATGGCCCCCCTCCCCCGAAAAAACAAAATATTGTAAATTTGGTAGCCAAGGAAAATTATAGAGAAATGAAATTATTTTCTGAACTAATATTTACCCGTCACTTGCAAAATTTGTATGAAAATGGGACTTTCTATACTAAAATGGTATTTTTCGTATTTCAGACGCCAAAAACTTTGTTTTTTACAATATAACTGTGTTCTAGTGAAAAATATTCAAGTAAAATTTTCAATTTTTCCACTGTTCTTGGAATGATTTGTTATTTTGCATGCCAGATGCTAAAAGACACTGCTATTCTATAATCCCGCCTTCTGTGTTTGGAACTCCTCAATTCTTTTTCTAAATTCTTAATAAACTATTTTAAGACGATTTTATTCTGTAATTGAAAAGGACTGTGAAAAACTGTATTTTGAAATAAATTATTCAATTTTCAAGACTGCTAAAAAGTACTATTTTAAAACTTCAGCTGATTCAAATATAGAACAAAAATAGGTATAGTTTTAGCAGTGTTTTAGCTACAAAGAAGACATAAGTTAACACTGTAAACGGTTTTTATCTAATCTTAAAAGTAATACTTAGTTGGTTATAATTTATGTAAGCCTGTCAACCTTGATGAAAGTTAACACTGAATCCAGGCTACGGCTAGTGACCTGTTGATGGAGAGACTTCATTTATTGTAACATCAAACAGTTGTGGTACCGAACTGCAAGTTAGGACTTAGTAGCAGTATTGCCAGAAAGTGAAACAAAAATCAAGCCATTGGAAAATACGCCCGTCCCCTTGAAAACCAGGACTTCCATCAAGGTCAGCTCCTAAAGTAATAAAATTGCCCAAATGTTTGGGTTTTACACGAATTTTTGGTGCTAAAGTCAAACAAATTTTTGCACGTGTCGCGGCTAATACTAGATTTTTTGTTCAATAAAAGGCTTCACAAAGCCACTAAAATTGCTTACCTAAATTGGCATGACAAACAAATATTACTCCTGACAAAAATATGGGTAATTTTCCCTTATTTTCTTTCCATTAGGACCGTATCTAAATATATGTATTTAGCTATTGCTTCAAACCAACAAGTGTCGTTTTGATTACGTAAGGATTTGAGCAGGAGGAAAAGCCTATAAGGTTGTTGAAGTATGCCCCCCTCACCTGTTCACGTGCCTGATATTCGGCTCTTTTTGAAAACTTGAATCTTGACCTCCCTGACTGAAAATCTAAAATGATTCCGGTTTATTCAAAATATGTTCAACTACTTTCTATATGATCTTATGGTATCAAGGATTGTTTAAAGTTTACCATAGTAACACAAACAAACATTGCTTTTATCAAAATGGATAATGGCGATAATATATACATGAATGTGTTATTGCAATTTTTAATTCTACCATTCTACCAATTCTACCATTTTAATTCTAACCATTCACTTTTCATTTAACTATAAAAACTCACCTAAAAATCTTTTCATATTACATAGACCTGAATGATCTCTAGTGTGCACTTATTATACTGTCGAGTGTTAAGTCGAAACTTCCCCTGATTTGAATGAAATTGAATTCATTGAAATTTTGTGAAACTGGTTTTGAGCCTCAAGGTGAAAAAACAGTTTGGCTTTGGTCAATTATTTAATACTGAATAACACAAATATCAGTACCTATCCATTATATATAACACAGCGCTATAGACTGTACCAGGAAATACAAATGAAAACCTGTGAAACGGGTATTTGCAAGAAATAAACGGTTTGCAAAGCGTGATTGCTTAGTGCGTTTGCAATATTTAAACAATCGTGTTTTGGGGTTTAGGGGGGGAAGTACCTAGGTTAGGTAAGGTTACGTATTTATTATATGCTATGCTTACCCCCACCCTCCCTAATGTGCAAATATATAGCCTAAATTTGTTTCTAAACTACCATATATTCATCCTATTTTATTTTATTTCAATATTATTAACCAAACTTGACTTATTTCGTGTATAGCGCTGTGTTATATATAATGCATAAATACCCAAATATCTTTGGAACAGGTAAGTATGCAAAAGAAGAGCCTAAGACGTATTCCTAATTGTTTCGTGAATTGTCTTATTTACTAACAGTTATCAAAACACCAGGTTTTGTATACGCACCCCCCCCCCCCGCCCGAAATAAATATTGTAAAAATGTTAGCCAAGGAAAATTACAGGGAAATCAAATTATTTTCTGAACTAATATTTTCCCGTCACTTGCAGAATTTGTATGAAAATGGGACTTTCTATACTAAAATGGTATTTTTCGTATTTCAGACGCCAAAAACTTTGTTTTTTACAAAATAACTGTGTTCTAGTGAAAAATATTCAAGTAAAATTTTCAATTTTTCCACTGTTCTTAAAATGATTTGTTATTTTGCATGCCAAATGCTAAAAAGACACTGATATTCTATAATCCCGCCTTCTGTGTTTGGGACTCCTCAATTTTTCTTCTAAATTCTTAATAAACTATTTTTAGACGATTTTATTCTGTAATTGAAAAGGACTGTGAAAAATTGTATTTTGAAATAAAATATACGATTTTTAAGACTGCTAAAAAGTACTATTTTAAAACTTCAGCTGACTCAAATATAGAATAAAACTATGTATAGTTTAAACAGTGTTTTAGCTACAAAGAAAACATAAATTAATACTGTAAACAGTTTTATCTAATCTTAAAACATAGTTGCTTATAATCAAAGTATAATCATCTACTGAACAATTACTGACAAAACCTATCCTCTCCACACAAAAAATGTGACCCTTTGTTACACAATTTACACAGACCCTTAGGTTATTTTTAAGACCCTTAGTTACACAATTCAATACAAATTTCCGGGTAACTCGTCACCTGAATCACGCTCTATTGGCTGGGGCGATTGGCTGGGAGCAAAGTACTTCGGCTCGGAGCGATTAAGTAGTACAACATTTTGCGTCTAGAGGTGCTGAGGTACGCGGGGTCAGTTTTGGAGAGTTTTGTCAGTACTTTTTCAGTAGATGATTATACTTTGCTTATAATTTTTGTAAGACTGCCATCCTTGATGAAAGGTAACACTGAATCCAAGTTACGGTTAACGACCTGTTGATTAGAGCAGATATATATATATATATATATATATATATATATATATATATATATATATATATATATATATATATATATATATATATATATATATATATATATATATATATATATATATATATATATATATATATATATATATATATATATATATATATATATATATATATATATATATATATATATATATATATATATATATATATTATTAAACCTTGTACTAGTGGTTGTGTGGTGTGTGTAACCGTACTAGTACGGTTAACGACTTTTTGATTAGAGCAGTATATATATATATATATATATATATATATATATATATATATATATATATATATATATATATATATATATATATATATATATATATATATATATATATATATATATATATATATATATATATATTATTATTAAACCTTGTACTAGTGGTTGTTAACTAAATAAAAGTATTGTATTATAGCAAACATCTCTACAATCTACACTTAGTTTCTTGAGTATACCCAGCTAGTACGCCTCATTAGTCAGGTCATAGCCTAAGGCACGCTACCAAAGTTTAATTACTTTAGGGCCATAGTTTATCTTCCCTATAAAGGGAGAATAAAGGCATCTACAACAACATCACCTTAATACCATAAAACCACTTTACCACAACTTGATGAAAATGATCGAGGACATTCAAAACCCCCTCAACTGGCAAACTCTCTCAATGAGAATGTGAGAAAAATTGAATCCTTTCTCACTCACATGTATGGATGTGTCTGTGTGCTATTAAAAAAATTAAAAAAATGATTTATTATGTGTTTGTATGTAACAAATAATTTAATGGCAAAAAACTTAACGTTTCAATGTTACGATCTAACGCTAGTTTAGAAGTGGAAAAAAGTAATAATAGGATTTAGGAGGGTAATGTTTGGGAGTTCTGATCCCCCTAAAGTCTTAGGTTTTTAAACATAGTGAAAATATTATTTTTTTCAGCTTAATAGAAACATTTCATTCCCCGAAAAACTTCTCATTCATTTTCCAGTTTTCACTCGAAGAATCATTTTAAACACCCACATATATACACACATTAAAAACACATTATAAACACACAAACGCACACACACACACACACAGACAACACACGCACACACAAAAACACACACACACACACACACACACACAACCAAACACACACACACTGTGTTTGTGTTTGTCGGTGTGTCTGTTTGTGTGGGGTTTGTGTGTGTGTGTGGGTGTGTATGTGTGTTTCAAACGCTAAAAAATGCTTACAATGTTGATGACGGATGTCGTAGAGGTGCTAGAAAGTAGTTATAGTACAGTAATGTAGCTTGAATTGCTAGGAGTATCACGCTCTAGCAACGAAACGGCGACTTCTCTGTTTTCAAGTAAAAAACGCTGTATAATTTAGATTCACTATGTTTTTTCGGCAAGAAAAGGTTGAAGATGTCCTAGGGGTGATGAGGGGTGGTTCCACGTGGATGACCGAGGGGGGCTGGTGTGTAATGTCATGGTGGTGTAGAGTGTTTTAGTGACAATTATGATTGGCTTGGGTTGCGATAAGCTTGAATTAGCGGATTAAGGCATAATTTATAGCATATAATGTCTGAAAAATGTCTTGGGGGAGATTGGGCGATGTCAGAGGGCTGTTGTATGCTATCCATAGTTTACCCGGGTGGTATGCCTTGCCTTGGACTAGTATACTCTAGAGCTTAAAGTTAAGGGGGGAAGTGTTAAATGAATTTTCGGTAGAGGGGGAGTCAGGTCTAATATCTCTGTCTAAGAAAAGATGCATTTTATTAAAAAAAGCTGTTAATAGACCATACATTGAACTCCATTATCAAAGGCGCACCTCCTCTGGAACTACTTGCTTGGACCCCTCTCCTGTCATCCTTCTTTAATTTATGCATCTTATTGCTTATTTTTTATCCCTTGACAAGCCTTTTTCATGTTTTGTTTTTTTCCTTTCGCATTGTGCCTGTCTCAAAATGCTGTATTTTCGTTAAGGGCTCTGAGAAATACCTCAATATTGCCTAAAAAATTGCAGTTAATATCAAGCCCCCCTCCTCTGGAACTAGTTACTTGGTCCCCATCACCTTTCTATAATAGATGCTTCTTTTGCATATACTACGATAAGTCTTTTCCGCCCTTTATTTTTGTTTGTCGTGTTTTTAACTGTTTTTTTCTGTGTTTTAATATTGTTTGTAAATTTGTTTAAAATAATAAAACTTTTATTTACAGACTCTGTGTTTTTAAGATTTACTTTTTAGGACGAGTAAGGAGTTTGCATAATTTAAGCAAACCCTTAGTATTTATCGCTATAAATACCTTGAGTGCAGTGCTTCCACTTTGTTCCTACTAGATTTCTGTTCCGTCTTTTTGAAAATCCTGAAAATTCCGACACCCGACCACAGAAAATCCGACTATTTTTCCGACACCGTGGTGGTCCGAAATCCGAAAAATGTCCAACTCGACCCGAAAAATCTGACAAAAGTCCGACTACAAGAATAAAGCTTCTCATTTTCTACACTATTATAGACTTTCAGAACCGCTCAAAATGGTTTCTCAAACGTCTTCTTCTGCAAATGATTTTGGCAATTTCAGCTTGCTGTTGTGTTAGGCTGAAAAGGATGCAGTGAGTCACTTTTCAGTTCCCCGATCCAATCCCGCTGCTCCCGCTTTTATACTTTTGGCTCTTCTTTTAGCACACAGCCGCGCTAGAAATTCCTTGTACTGATGACACAGCTATTTGCGACTCAGGCGCCATGGACCATTAGCCAAGACGGTATGTTTTCAAAACGCCGTCAACCGCTTCAAGAAGAAAAAGAAGTTGCAACAAATTCGGAATTTCGACGAAAAACCGAAATTGTGAACCAAAATCCCTCTTCTGGGCGTAAAAAAGCCTGTTTATTTTGCTTTCCATACTATTTTGTTTTCCATCCTAGCCACTCTGGCATAAGTAGTAATCATCAGGTTGATGAAATAGCAAAAAATGCTATAAATATTGACCAGCCGAGTGGGAGACCAATCCCAATTAGAAATATCTACCGATGGAGGCTATCAGATATTGATTTTAATAAGATTAATCCTATCCTTTCCCCCTTTCCCAATAAGTATCTTTCTAAAATTTATCATAGAATTCGTTCTGGAACAAATGGACTAAATTTCCTTGCATTCTCATATAAGTTTTCTAATTCAAGTGGTTCCCTGTCCCCTCTTTGCAGGCATTGTAATATGAATAATGAAACAATTGACCATTGCCTATTTGAATGTAATATGCTGACGTCTGCACAACATATCTTGCTTTGTAAACTGTTAAAATGCTTCAAACACCACAAAATCTCACTATCAGCCAAGAGCCTTTCCAACCTTACCTGCACACAGAGCCCAGAAATCGATATCTATCTTCTTATAATTGAACTCCTTGAGTCAAAAGATCTACTGAAAGATATCTGAGAATATCTAATAAATAAGAGACAAGCAAGCCAGTAGCTCTGTAGCCCACAGAGTGAAGCAAAATGAAAAGGGCTAAATAGTACCAACTGAATAGCCCGCCTGCTGTGAATTAGAAGAAGAAGAAGAAGACTAAAAACCGAAATTGTGAACCAAAATCCCTCTTCTGGGTGTAAAAAAGCCTGTTTATTTTGTTTTCCATACTATTTTACCTTCTGCTTTGCCTTTTTTCCATCGGATCAAATGGCCGAGAGCACCTTCTACTTCTTCTTGGGCTGCTGTGCGGCGATCTTGACCACGTTCTAGACAGTGTTATACCTTATGGGCCTAATGGTCCAGTCCAGTACACGCTCTCTAGGAAGGTGACGAACGCGGTGACGATTTCAAAAATGCTTAACTACTCATGAGTATTCATTTATTGGAAAACTGGTGTCAAAATCAGACTATTAATGTAAACACGTATGGCAGTCTTTGGCCATAGTTTCGCATATTAAAAAGCAAAAAAAACAAAAAAAAAACGCTGTAGCTGCTGCCTTGTAGATTGCACAAGTCCATAAGATTATTCCCAAACGAGCGATGTAAACCTGATTTTAGAGGCATAAGAAAATGTATCTCTTTTCCGCTCTCAAGATCAGCCCGGCGATTTTCACCGTGTACGAGACATCCGAAAATAGTGGAAAAGTAATGCAAAACAGGGTTTTCGATTTTTGTTTTCTTTTAGGACAGATACTTACAGCTTAAACATTCACTTATGCTCCTTACCCTCTTACGTCTTTCATCTGCACCTAACTTAAACTAAAGCTGCAGTTCCACTAGACTGAAAGCTCTCGTCTGCGGTCGCGTTTGCTCTAACACACTTGAGTCGTTTTAAGAGGGGAGCATAGACCTCTAAGTCGCGGGATAAATATTTCTTTATTTTCACGCCAGACGTGGCCTGCATTATAAAGGTAAGGGTCACACTTTTTAGCGAAGTGCTATGATCTGTTTTCACGTCTTTCAACATAGAAAATAACCGCCCCTCAGCTGCGGTTGAAAACAGCAAGGTCAAATGATGCTGCTCAACCCCAAATATGTTGGGGAATCTCTGCGTACCATTTGACGTCTTCAAAGAAGCCACATGGAGCCAGAAATCACAGACATCTGTCACATCTGGAAGATCAAAGATCAGTAGACTCCGTCATTCTTCTGTAATTTTTCGTGCATCCCACGATGGTGCCTTACACTACTGAAGGATCTATTGGAGGAGAATGACAGCAACGATATTCAAAGCTTTCACAGTATTTCGCGCAATGTAAACAGTTCATCTTCAAATGAAAATCGCTGCTTGATTTGCTTCACCGCCTCTACATACAACTTCCGAGCACATGCATAGATGACTTTCACTTCACGTTCATCTGCTTTTGTACTCGGGTCTGATTGGAAGGTCTGAAGAGACTCGTGAGCTGCAACTCCCAAGTACACATCTTCCACTGCAAGGTATTCACTGGCGTTGTCGGGGTCAAGATTCAAAGGCGAGGTTGATCTGACGTAGCTAGTCTTCATGAACTTCATGGCCAGTTTTCTCAAGAGTATCTCCACCTCTAATTTTATTTTGTGGAACAACGGTTTTTCACTTTGGAAAAGAAGATTAAAATCTGTAAACAGCTCCAGTACATAGAGCTGGAACTCAAGCTGAATCCAAAGCAGTGGATTCTTTAGGGCTTGCAATGCCCTGTCGTTTGCGTGAGCGGGATCTTCAGCTACTACTAACTGAAAGTAGCTACAAAGTGCATCTCAATTCTGCAATAGTCGCTGAACGCACATCTGAAGTGATAGCCAACCTGTCTGACCTGGGGCAAGCACATTCAGGACTGGGGTGTCAGTAAATAGCTGATGTAGTTCAAACTCAGAGCGCCTTTTGGCACTCATGTTGGAGTGATCGTATACAGTCCGATATAGACCTTCCAGTTGCTTTGGAAATTGTTTGAAAGCATAAGAAGCCACCAAATCAATAGAATAGCTGCTGCACTTGACACACATCACAGATGGGAATTTTTCTTTGATTCTGCTGACTACGGAGTTCTCACACCCAAACATAGTATTGGAAGTGTCTGCACAGAACCCAACCCAGTTCTCCGTAGGTATTTTTTTATCTTCAAGAACTTTGCATAGCAGATTGAAAATAGTTTCCCCCTTCCCGTCGGAAAACTCAACCATATCTAGAAGGTCGACTTCTACTTTGAAATCCTTATTGCAGAACAAAACTGCAATTGCAAGGTGTTTTTTTTACTGCCACATCAGTTGGTTCATCAATAATGATTGAAAAAGGCGTCAATCTCAACTGATCACACAGAACTTCATTGTAGTGCGGTCCTAATGCCTGTCTGATCACATTTGTCACATTTTGCTTGCCCAGCCTAATTTTTTCAACAACAGCCTTGTGTGGCAAACTTTTCAGAAAAGGTACAAGAGTTTCTATAAATGATAAAGGCAGATTGTTTTCGACAATGAAAGCAGCCAACTTGGCCTTTAGGCTTTCTTCTTCGTTTTTGTCTGTGGTAAGGACATGATCAATCCTTGTAGTGAGCTTTCTTGAAGCCTCTAATTTCCTTACACTTTCACTGTGCTTCGCACTCTTCGCAAGTTTTCGGAGTTCAGATTTACCACAACACAAGGACTGACTGCAGTGCGAACAGAAAGCCTTTTCTTCCGAAGACTTGTCCTTTGCAAGCCACTCTTTAAATTCAGGGACATTCAGCCAGTTCAATTTGGCTTTTTTCCTCTGAGCCTTATTTCTTGGGAAGGATCTTTTTTCTTCTCCCTTTCTTTTCCGCCTTTCTTCCCCACTAAGATATTCAATGTCAGTTTCAGAAGATGACGAGCTGTCCGACATGATGGTACTTCCTGCAAGCAGAATTGATAAGTAAAATGTAATAAGTGTATTACAGCAAAGGATCTATAAAGTATGCTTTACTTCAAAAAGAAAGAAATCCACTGTCTCTTCACTGTTAAAAGCTGCTCTTCTTAAATCAGAATGTCATTTTAACAGAGATATTAGCAAAAGATGAACCTGTGAAGCACATTGAATAATTGTGTAGATGATATTGAATTAATCTCGTAAATGATAGGTTTGCTGTTTTCAATACAGTTTGCCTGAATAATTGTAGCTTTATTGATCTAAATATTAAAAAAATATAAAAGAAAAAACGAATGTGAATTATATAGCCTATGACACTTTTTGATATATTAAAACAAAACTATTCTATAACACAGGCTACACCAACCTGAAAAAGCCTGTGTAAATAAACTGTACGATAGTCAGAGTAGCCTTAAAGGAAATTGAAACCCTCTTGACCTTTTAAACCTTCCTTGTAGGATACCCTAGTTATAGCCAGTCAGGAACTCTACTCTTTTGAGACTATCGCGCAATGGAGCCAACTTTGCCTGATAAGTGGATATGCTACTACTTAGTGAATGCCCAAAACGAGATAGAGTCCCGAGACAGCTAATTTCCACTCAGGAGAAGATCTACCAATTTTTCTCCTAAGTGGAAGTTAGCTGTGCTTGGGAATAATTTCTCTTTGAGCATTACTGACAAGAGACAGATTCTCTCCATTAGAGGAAGTTGCCTGGGCTGGGTGATGATCGCAAAATAGTAGAGTTCCTGACTGGTTAGCTATAGCCTACTGCTCAGAGAAACTCTTTTTTTCTCCTTCCATACCCAGGTTCCAGACACATGCAGCCACAGCAGGGTAAATGTAGGCTACATGTAGGCTATCCTGCTTGGTGCAGAATCCATTTATTCTGTCCTGAGTGGCCATAGTGCTGTTCAGGATAGCTACGATGGTTCAAGTGCGCTTCGCAGATAAGTTCTGGACAAATTCTGGGTAATTTCTCTGTTAGAATTAAACTTGACTTCAAGAAGAGTGCCATAATTACCAGTCTTTTACCGATCTACAGACCTAGACCCACACCCAACTTGCATTCTTCTTTTGAGTAGACCATTTTGAGATATTAAAACATTCTGAACCTGTGAAGCACATGGTGTCACTAAACCATGGTGGCCTAGCTCTCCTGTAGGCTACTATGTTGGCAATAGACTTTCCAATCTTATACTGGCATTGGAAAAAAGTCTCACCTTAACTTTCCTCAGATCTTGAAATTAACTGAAATATCAGAGCAGATTGAAGCACAGCATGTGCAAATTTTCCAAAATTGTACCCTGTCAAACTGTTGCCAATGACGCTAATGACTTTCTGAAAATCCCTAATAGAATTGGCTTTCTAATTTTACTAGTTTGAAAATCCTTTTTTATTGGAGTTGGAGACTCCAGTAATCTAGAAAAATACACAAATCCGAAAAATATCCGTTTTTTACTGAAAATCCGAGAAAATTCCGAAGTCCGACACGAAATTTTTTTGTCCGACAAGAGGGCCAAAAATCCGACAATGTCGGAAAAATCCGACATAGTGGAAGCACCTGCTTGAGTGCAATTGTCTCCCAGAGCTTGCCAAATTTTGAGAGTAACACGTCCTTCTAGCGTGTGCCGAAAATGGGGAATCTCATGTGTCACGCAATAGGTTAGTTTTAAAGTATAATGAAGAGGACAAAATAATAGAAACGGCTTGTTAGTCCTCACAAATCCTTTTGAAGAAAACTGACCTTTCGAGTTCTGGCGGGGTCAAGAACTAAAGAAAAAACAAGTAAAGAAATAAAAAAATCGTTGAACGTTTCAAGCGAAAAATAATATGCCAAAAAGGATATTATCTAACAGTGAGGTTGCCCGATATTGCGTAAGATGCGCTGGCCTTACATAAAGTGTGGCCCACCATTACATAAGGTGTGAGCTGCCGTTTCGTTACAAGTGGGGATTCCCCCATCGGTTCTTGTCACAAGGCATACATAAAATTGTGTCAAGCATAATGCACCTGACGGTTTAAAACGGGGGTGTGTTGTGACGTCATTGGAGTCCAGAGGGTGTGTCATGGGAGTCTTGCCAACTGTGTTCTATTTAATAGAACCGGTCACCACGTTGCACAAGTGTGACGGCTTGAGGAGCTGGTAGCTCCACAGACTCCCTATCTGACCCTTAATGATCCCATGTTAGTTTCCTATTATTACTACTTGTGTATTATCCCGACAATACTCCAGATAATTATATTGTGTCATAACAACTGGGAATCTTTCCACGGGTTCTCTTGAGAATCTTGCCAGAGATGCCGTGATGTCAGGGGGCTGCATTTAAAATCCCATGTTAGTTTTCCTACATCTTGCCAGGGGTGCTGTGACGTCAGAGGGCTGCGTTTGAAATCCAATGAGAATTTCCCTATGGATGCCGTGACGTCAGAGGGCTCCGCTAGAAACAGCTGACCGCATTGTACAGGTGTGAGGGACTTGGAGCTCCATTTAGAATTTCCTGTTGTTACTACTTTTCTATTATCCCGATTACACTCCAATTAACTATACTGGAATACCTTGGAATCATGCCAGGGGTGGGAATCCTGCCAGGGCGTGCTCGGAACCTTGCCTAGAAACAGAGCTCTCATAGGAATCTTGCATGGGCATGCCATGACGTAATAGGGTTCTTCTTCAAATCCAGGGAGGGCTTTGCTTGAATAGATTGACCCCCACTACTGGCCCATTTCATCATGTTCTCTTCAGCTAGGCATATTGGTTCAAAAATAGGCCTATTGGTATGAACTGTAGCTCAGCTGCTCAAAAGTTACTGTTTTTCTTACCAAATTGAGAGTAAGCTATGCAAAATTTCTAGTCTAGTCCTGTTTGGTTTGCACTGTAACCGACCCAATACAAAACACTGATTCTAGGCTGTAACAGCAGAAAGGGGCATAGAAAAATTTCATTACACTAAAACACTAAAAAGCTATCAAAATAATGTTTCCAAGAGTTAAAATTATAAATGAGCTGTAAGTCTGTAATAAACAAAATAAACCTTGATAAGCTGTTGTTGTTCATAATAATAAACAAATTGTTCAAATAATCGTATGCATATTAAATAATTCCAAAAAAGTCCGTATAGTAAATTTTTTAGCCGTTTTTCCACATCATAAATCAAAGAAAATGATTAGTTAACAATGCTATTAAGATTTTTATTTCTTCAAGGTAAAATAAAAAACGATTTATCGCAATATTTGAGTATATCTCATAAACATTTGAATCATTCAGAATAGTTTTAAATAATTCCTTAAACTCCACTGGCTATGTATACGAAAATGAGAAAAATTGGGACGAAGAAAAGTGTTTGAAGAATTGGATGATTTGAAGCGCAATTGTCAAAAAGAGACCATGCAACGAACCAATATGATTAGTATGCTATAACAAGCATTTGATCACGTAAGCTCCCTCCACCTTAAGGGCTGAGAAAATTAGCCCACTTTGGAGGCCTTTTTATTGTTACCATCTTTATGAGCTTCTAAAGGGCTCCACCTTTAGAGGCTCATTCAAAATATATAAAACTAATCAATTGATGTTAACTGTCAAAAGCTACGAGCCTGAGAAAGTTTTCCCAGTTTTTGAAAAATGGGGAAACACCAACAAAACATCAAGTGATGATAATAAAAAATCATATCCTCAGATTCAGCATATCAGAGAATCCTGCTGTGATGGTTTCAAGCTCCTATATACAAAAATGTGGAATGTTGCAATTTTGCCAGAAGAACGATCACAGATGCGTTATTATTATTTTTTTTTCAGGCTTGGTCGTAAGAAACCAGTGATCCTAGAAGAGTGGGAGAGGTCACATTTGGTCGGGAGTCAAAATTCTAGTGCCCTTTTTAAGTAACCTTTCTCCCACGCCTCTTTTCTCTCCAAAGTCGTCCGATATAGATTTTAAGATAGCCATTTTGTTCAGCATAGTCAAAAGATCTGACAACTAGGTCTTTGAGGATGACTTAGCCCCACAGCCCCCAGTTGAAGTGCTGCAAGCTGAGAAATTTGCCCATTGTTTATATATAGTATTAGTTATCGGTAAGTTTACAGATATTTTTCCGGTGGGGATTTTCTTTGGGGGAGAGTATTTTCTATGGTTAAAATTTTCCATTGGGAGAAAAGTTTCCAAGAGTTTTTTTCCAGAGGAAATTTTACACGGAAAGAAATTTGCCAGAATTCATATACAAAATTCATTTTGATTGTCTTACTTTTTCTTTGGCGACTGCATTTCATCTGCTGAGATTTCCTGGGAAAATTACCAGGGGGAAATTTTCATCGGGGTTGGAACTCTCTGGGAGAGTTTCCCTTGAGTGGAGAATATCTACGGGAAAATTTTACATGCGGGAATTATCCCTGGCAAAAATGTTCCATGGAGAAATTATCCCCGGGAGAAAAACTCCATGGGAAAATTTTGCGCGGAAGAAATTTTTCATTTTAGGGGAGCGATTTCAGGGGAAAAATTTCCACATATGAAGAATATCTGCCATGAACTTAAAACGATCAGAAAATAAACAAAAATAAGTCTTTTTTTCAAATCAAAGTATGCTAAGGAGAATTTTCTTGAGGCAAAATGTTCAGGGGGAGGGGGATTTTCAGTAAAGATGGAACTGTCCTGTGAAAATTTGCAACAGCAATTATGGAGAAGTGTCAATGGTTTGTTACACAGTAGGAAGGGGGACAAGTGCCAAATGTATCAAAAAGCATGTTCTTACGCTACAATTTTGCAAGTTTTTTTTTAATCATTCAGGTAAATATAGAAGATGGTCTGAGGAGGGAGGAAATACAAATCAATTTCTATTCTCTCTTCAGTTGGATTAAGCCTGAACAAAGGTACTATTCAGAGATAGCACCTTTCTTATGATAGATTTTGTTTAACACAATGGGCTACTTTCACTTTCCTACCGGAATAAAATTCGAAGAGTTTGGAGGGGGTCACCTGTGTAACCAGGAAATTTAGATTGATTGGAAGTAAAAAAAGTACTAACAAGAGATTTTTTTTAGCTTGAGGGGTAATATCTCATGTTTCCATTTGTATACGATGTTCGATGGCATTTCGTTTCCCAAAGTCATTGCCTCTTTCTGGTGTTCGGGTTTCTTCAAAAAGTACATTTTGAAAACAAACTACATTCGAATGTTTACCCACCTGTGGCAGTTCACGTAACTTTAGAGGAGATGGGATATTTTTTTCAAATATGGGGGGGGGTCAATTAGACATTATTCAATGAAAATACAAAGAACGTCAATTTCAGTAAAAACACGGTTCGATTAAGGTATTTACAAAAAATTATGAGATAGGCAAAATAAATTAGGGAAGCACACAGTTCATCACTTCAATTATAACCCCTGTGCCTCAAATCAAGCCTCTAAATTCAATTCTTTTGATGTATCTATTGTTATCATGATTTCATTATTAATCTGTTATCAAGACACGGTTCTTCCGTTTCTATTGAGCCACGACGCACATTACTTCGATTAAGGTATTTACAAAAAATTATGAGATAGGCAAAATAAATTAGGGAAGCACACAGTTCATCACTTCAATTATAACCCCTGTGCCTCAGATCAAGCCTCTAAATTCAATTCTTTTGATGTATCTATTGTTATCATGATTTCATTATTAATCTGTTATCAAGACACGGTTCTTCCGTTTCTATTGAGCCACAACGCACATTACTTATAATTGTTTGATGGGAGTTGTTTGACGAGTTGTTTGATGGGAGAATTGTATAACTTACAGCTTTTTCCCCAATGGTTCTGGGGAAGGGGTCATCCCCAAAATATGTTTATATACTAAACCTTTCAAATATGCCAGACAAGCTCAAATAAGCTTTCAACTATGCTCAAAATTTTGATTGGATATCTTTTTGGATAGAAAATACGTTAGAGAAGGTTTTTTTTTCAAATCTCTTTGGAATCTTGAAAAGGGCACTAGAACTTTTAACGTCCAATGAAGTGAGCCCCTTCAAAAATTTCCACGATAACTCCTTCCATATGAAATGCCTTGGTAACAAAATGAAAGGAATAATATATTGAGCCCATTTATCTATATCATAGCTTTATATTGATTTTAAGTTTCAAAGGAGCTTATATTACAAAAATATCCTGGTGAATCAGAAAAAGTATTTAGCCCCTTAATTCACCACAAACAAGAATTCTATGTCCCCTTGCCCCACCTTCCTGCTCACTTCTCCCAACAGTACCTGAAATTTTCAACTCCCCTCCTCTGTCTATTCCCGGGATATTAAAGATATGCTTAATTTTACGACTAGGATAGCAATTTTTCCTCTGCCTTATGACCTGGACAGTGTAGTGCATTTTTTCTCTGCTAGGTCTCCTAAGTCAAAACTCGGGGTCCACTTGAGCTCATCCTTAACACTCACAGAGGACATCAACCCGATCCTCAGACAATTGCAGAGATGTTAAAGACAATTTGAAGAGCCGCGTCTAACAAGTCTTCTTTGATTGACCCTTTTGCAGAGCCAGGGGCGTCGATGGGCCTGGTAAGGGGGGGGGGGGCAGTTGCTCCCCCAATAATGTGGACAAAAAAAATATTATACATCCCATTCCCTTTGACTATCTAGATATGGACCCCTATTGCCCCCCCCCCCCCAATAAAAATGCTGGAGAATCGCCCCTGTGCAGAGCATAACCTTTGGGAAACTTCTTGAATCTTAAAGGACTTATAGCTGAACAGTTGCCAAAACAGTACTTTTCCTACTGAAAGCTTTTTCAGACCAATTGGTAATCCATATAATTTAAGATCATAACCCTCGGGTATCGGTCTGATACCGATCCAGAAGTTGCTTATTAGACATTTGACGTTTCTAACAAAATTATGGTTCAATGCAAAGAGGTTACAGGGAGAAGGTAGCAGAAATGGGTACTTAAGGGAGGCTGGTTGCAGTACATTTACTTTGACACTAAGAAAGGGCACTAGAAATTCAGATTAATAATCAAATGAGCCCCTCTCCCAAGTAAAACGACCATAATTCCATAGTAAGCTGCCAAGAGGAAAATTTGCTTATCCGTTTTTGTCTATCGTCAGGGCCTGTTGTCATTGGCACCCATAAGCTGAATTTTAGGGGAGGGGGGCTTAACTGGTCTAATCGCTACTTCCAGTGCTATATAATAGAAATTTCAAAACATAATATAAAATATAAGGCAGAATCATTCAGCCATGCGGGGGGGGGGGGGGGGGGGGAGCCCCCTCTCCCCCATATTGGCGCCCATGCATGTTTTAGCTTGGTTTGACCTGTTTTGTTGTTTTTTTAGGAGGGGGAGGGGTAGCATAATTCTATTTTTAATTGCGGTTTCACCTTAGCCAGAAAATTTATTAATATAAGTTTTAAGTTGGTCAACAACATAGATTTTTGGCTTGTTATTGGTACCATTTTTTTTTGGGGGGGGGGTGTCCGACACATTGTTTGGGGTATAATTTTTTTCTTAGCCTGAGGACTTACAATAAGTTTCCAACCAATGAGGGATAAAAGATTTTTTCTCCCATTTCAGGACCCTCTTACCCTCCCTCTTTCTATCTCAGCAATAAAATATTCTTTTGCCTCATATAGCAAACACCAAACGTATTGGAATAATCACAAACCCAAAATTTAACAAGCCCCTCTTTTTCCTCTGTGAAACTTAATTTCAGGCAAGTGTCAATGAATATCATTGACAGTCCTTCTCCTAGGGGCTCTGGATAATTAGAAATTCTTATTATTTACGGTTCTTGCCCCCTTGGCTTTGGGGGTCACATCATCCCTGGAAGCACATTTTTTCTACTAATTTTGAATATAAAAGCTATCTCAAAGTTCTGATCGTATGTCTTAGGGGCTACAGGAAACCAGGTAGAAAAAAGATCTCTAGGGAAAGAGGGTTAGTTGTAATGCAATCACTTTTAAATTTTTGAAGGGGCACTGGTATTTCCTATTTCTGATGAAATGAATCCCCTCAGAAGTTTTAATGGCCACTCTTTCTATACGAAGTGACCGTAATAAAAATATAAGATATTGAAAGCATACTGCTCTTTGCGATTTCTGTTTGCACCATCGTAAGGTCTAGTCTTTTCACGCAAGCTTTTTTGTCAAAAAATATATAAATCGTTATTTACGATTTTTACTGGAATTTGTATTTTTTGTATTTTTTATTTTTTTTTTTTTTTTTTTTGCGCCATCGTAAAGTCTAGTGTTTTCGCGCAAGCTTCGCTGTCACAAAATGCCTTCAACACTAAAAACATATCATCCATTAATTATTTTCAGAACATCACAAGGGTTTTTGTCTCTATTTGAATTTTACTATTACAAAAGAAATATAATCTGTTAATTCGTGGATGTAAACAGAAATTATTGCACTAATAATCTAGTGTAATACAATACCTGCTGTAAAACACAATGCAATAAGAGTGCAACTGTGCAATAACTGTAAAATCGATTGCAATTACAGAAACTGTTTGCATTTCCCTAATAAGCCTTCAATTTACTTCAACTGAACCCTATTAGTTATAGAATTGAGTTTGTAAGAGATGCCTGTGAAGGATAAGATCGTATATAATGAAAAAGTGTTCATTCCACCTCCGTCTGTTCCAGTTAATAAGTTACTTTTCGACAAATTGAAAGAGAATTTAGACAAAGTTGCTGATATTGAATGGCTTGTGAGTAATCCTTCCTTGGGTGCCCATAAGGGGGGCAGATGGGGTGCCAGCCCCTCCTGGCTGAATGATGCTGCATTATATTTGCATTACTTAAAAAAAATTCCACAAAACAAGTTTTTCAAAGAAAAGTAAAGAGCTCCAGTAATCCAAAAATGGGCAGAAATGAAGTCAAATAATCTTCCGAAGGTAAAACTACCACTAATCATTATTAATAAATAATAGAAATTCAAAACGAACAGAAATCATAGGCAGCGCGCTAGCGCTGCCTAAATAAAGAACAATGTGGGCACAATGTGTTGTTGTTTTTTTGTTTTTTTTCCTCTCCATACCCGGGCACTTCGTATCGAAGGAGTTGTCGTAGAAAGTTCTAAAAGGGATCATTCGATTGCAAATTGGAGTGGCTAGTGCTCTTTTTAATTGTCGAAAGTGATTGAAGGGTAAGTAGCCCCCCCCCCCCACGCCCATCATTTCCCCAAACACATCCAATCAAAATTTTGAGATAGCCATTTTGTTCAGCGTTGTTGATTTCCAGATAGAAAATATATTTTTCAGGAGGACCCTCCCCCACAACCCTTGGGGCAAGGGTTTTAAGGTATGCCCTGGGGGTACAAAAGGTTTTTATAGAAGGCGTTGTCGTAGAAACTTCAAAAAAGGCTCATTCGATTGGAAATTCAAAGGGCTAGTGTTCTTTTTAATAGTCGTAAGTGATTGGAGGGCAAATTGCCCCCCCCCACCACACACGTCCATCATCCCCCAAACACATCCAATCAAAATTTTGAGATAACCATTTTGTTCAGCGTAGTTGATTTCCAGATAGAAAGTATCTTTTTGAGGAGGACACTCCCCCACAACCCTCGGGGCAAGGGTTTTAAGTTATGCCCTGGGGGCATATAAGGTTTTTATAGAAGGCGTTGTCGCAGAAACTTCAAAAAAGGCTCATTAGATTGGATATTCAAACGGCTAGTGCCCTGTTTAATAGTCGAAAGGGATCGGAGGTCAACTAGCGCCCCCCCTGTGCCTATCATTCCCCCAAACGCATTCAATAAAAATTTTGAGATAGCCATTTTGTTCAGCGTAGTTGATTTCCACATAGAAAATATGTTTATGAGGAGGACACTCCCCTTCAGCCCTCGGGGCAAGTGTTTCAAGTTATACCCTGGGGGCACATAAGGCTTTTATAGAAGGTGTTGTCGTAGAAACTTCAAGAAAGGCTCATTCGATTGGAAATTCAAAGGGCTAGTACCCTTTTTAATAGTCGAAAGTGATTGGACAGCAACTAGCCCCCCCCCCAACTATAAAGAACGATTTGGGCACAATGTGTTTTTTTTTTCCATACCCGGGCACTTCGTATCGAAGAAGTTGTCGTAGAAACTTCAAAAAGGGCTAATTCGATTGGAAATTGGAGTGGCCGGTGCCTTTTTTAATAGTCGAAAGAGATTGGAGGGCAACTAGCCCCCTCCCCCCAACGTCTATCATTCCCCCAAATACATCAAATCAAAATTTTGAGATAGCCATTTTGTTCAGCGTAGTTGATTTCCAAATGCCCTGGGGGCATATAAGGTTTTTAAAGAAGGTGTTGTCGTAGAAACTTCAAAAAAGGCTCATTCGATTGGAAATTCAAAGGGCTAGTAACCTTTTTAATGGTCGAAAGTGATAGGAGGGCAAGTGCCCCCCCCCCCCCACGCCCATCATTCCCCCAAACACATTCAATCAAAATTTTGAGATAGCCATTTTGTTTAGCGTAGTTGATTTCCAGATAGAAAATATGTTTTTGAGGAGGACATTCCCCCAGAGCCCTTAGAGCACTGGTTTTAAGTTATGCCCTGGGGGCATATAAGGTTTTTAAAGAAGGCGTTGTCGTAGAAACTTCAAAAAAAGCTCATTCGATTGGAAATTCAAAGGGCTAGTGCCCTTTTTAATAGTCGAAAGTGATTGGAGGGCAACTAGCTCCCCCACCCACGCCCATCATTCCCCCAAACACATCCAAGAAAAATTTAGAGATAAGCATTTTGTTCAACGTAATTGATTTCCAGATAGAAAACATATTTTTGAGGAGGACACTTCCCCACAACCCTCAGGGCAAGGATTATAAGTTATGCCCTGGGGGAATATAAGGTTTTTACTGAAATATTCGTCGTAGAAACTTGAAAAAGGGCTCATTCAATTTGAAATTCAAAGGGCTAGTACCCTTCTTAATAGTCAAAAGTGATTTGAGGGCAACTAACCCCCCTCTCACGCCCACCTTTTCCCCGATTACATCCAATCAAAAATTTTAGATAGCCATTTTATTCTACGTAGTTGAAAGTTTAAGAAATTAGGTCTTTAAGGGTGACAAACCCTCTCCCTGCAGCCCTCAGGGCAAGGGTTGTAAGTTATGTCCAGGGGACATTTTAAGTTTATATTGAAAGCGTTGTCATAGAAACTTCAAAAGGGCTTATTCAATTGGAAATTGAAAGGGCTAGTGCCTTTTTTAATAGTTGAAAGTGTCGGATAGTGACTAACGCCTCTTTCGCGCCCACCACTTTCCAAAACACATCAAATCAAAATTTTGAGATATCCATTCTGTTCAACGTAGTTGAACGGTCTGGAAATTAGGTCTTTTAGGATGATAACCCCCTCAGAGCCCTTAGGGTAAGGGTTGTCAGTAATGCCCTGGGGGCATATATGATTTTTATAGAAAGTTGTTGCATAAATCATAGGCAGCGCGATCGCGGTGCCTAAGTAAAGAATGGGGACACTTGAGAATGAGACAAAAACGAGGACTAAGTAAAGAAGAGGACACTCCTTCGCAGTCGTAATAGTAAGGGTTTTAATAACTGCTTTTGTAGCATAAAAGAACTACGCAGGCGCATTGAATTATTTACTAATTTTAACCCTTAGAGCTAGGAACTCCTTAATAAAAAAGATATAGCAGAAACTTCGAAAAGGGCTCATTCAATTGAATATTGGAGTTATTTGTGGCCTTTTTATAGTCGAAAGTGATTGGAAGGTGACTAACACCCCTTCAACGCCCACCATTTCCTGAAACACATCCAATCAAAACTTTGAGATACCCATTTTGTTCAGCGTAGTTGATTTCCAGATAGAAATTATGTTTTTGAGGACAGTCCCCCACATCCCTTAGGGCATGGGTTATAGGTTATGCCATAGGGGCATACAAGGTTTTTATAGAAGGTGTTGTCGTAGAAACTTCAAAAAAAACTCATTCGATTGGAAATTCAAAGGGGTAGTGCCCTTATCAATACTCGAAAGTGATTGAAGGGGAACTAACCCCCCTCTCACGCCCACCTTTTCCCCAAACACACCTAATCAAAACTTTGAGATGGCCATTTTATTCAACGTAGTTTTAAGTTCTGGAAATTAGGTCTTTGAGGATGATAACACCCCCAAAGCCCTCAGGGCAAGGTTTGTAAATTATGACCAGGGGGCATATAAGGTTTTTATATAACGCGTTGTTGTAGAAACTTCAAAAAGGGTTCGTTCGATTGGAAATTGAATATGGCTAGTGGTCTTTTTCGTATTCGAAAGTGATTGGAAAGCAACTAACAGCCCTTCCACGTCCACCATTTCCCCAAACACATCCAATAAAGATTTCGAGATAGTCATTGTGTTCGACGCAGTTCAAAGTTCAGGAAATTATACCTTTGAGCAGGACATTCCCAAAACAGTTTTCAGGGCAAGGGTTATAAGTTATGCCCTGGGGGCATATAAGTTTTTATTGAAATCTTTGTCGTAGAAACTTGAAAAAGGGCTCATTCGATTGGAAATTTAAAGGGCTAGTGCTCTTTTTAATAATCGAAAGTTATTTGAGGGCAACTAACCCCCCTCTCACGCTCATCTTTCCTCCAAACACATCCAATCTATATTTTAGACAGCCATTTTATTCTACGTAGTTGAAAGTTTTGGAAATTAGGTCTTTAAGAATGACATCCCCCCCCCCCCCCAACCCTCAGGGCAAGGGTTTTAACTTATTTCCTGGGGGCCTATAAGGTTTTTATTGAAAGCGTAGAAACTTCAAAAGGGCTCATTCAATTGGAAATTGAAAGGGATATTTCCTTTTTTAATAGTTTAAAGTGATTGGAGAGTGACTAACGCCCCTCTCACGCCCACCCTTTTCCCAGCCACATCCAATCAAAATTTTGAGATATCCATTTTGTTCTACGTAGTTAAAAGTTCTGGGAATTAAGTTTTTTAGGATGATAACCCCCTCAGAGCCCTCAGTGCAAGGGTTGTAAGTTGTGCCCTGGGGGCATATTAGGTTTATATAGAAAGTTGTTATAGGAATTTCAAAAAGAGCTCATTTGATTGGAAATTGAATTTGCCCTTTTTAATAGTCAAAAGTGAGTGGAGAGTAATTAACCCCCTCTTACGCCCACTATTTCCCCAAAAACATTCAATCAAAGTTTAGAGATAGCTATTTCTTTCAACGCAGTTGAAAGTTCTGGAAATTGTGCATTTTAGGATAACAAACCCCCCAAAGCCCCAAGAGCAAAGACTTTAAGATCTACTCTAGACGCATGTAAGGTTTTTATTGATAAAGTTGCGGCAAAACTTCAAAAGAGGTTCATTCCATTTGAAATTGAGTAGGCTACTGTCATTTGTAAGATTCAAATGGAATGTAAGGGTAACTAATCCCCTTCCACTCCTACCTTCCCACACCCACCCTCCCATTTGCCCAATATGTGCAAAAACTAAATGTTGCCTTAAGATTAAATCAAAATGGACTTTGATAATGCTAATTCCCAATAAGGCATCTCAGCAGTATCACAAGAACGACTGAGGGTATTATGCTCAAACTTTTGGAGCTGCTTCTACTCTTAAAATTTAACCAACTCAACATAGCGTAAGTGTATCGAAGCTATCAAAGAAAGTAAACAGATTTTTTTGCGAACGGTAACAAGTTTTCCATTTCAGGTTAAGTAGAGGAGATATGAAACTAAATTAAACAGTACCATTTGTGTCCAGATTTTTAAAAGGGTGTATGTTTTTAAAAATTGCTGAAAGTTTTTCTCCAGCATACAAATAGCAGGCCAAACTGTAAAGTCTTAAAAAACGAAAAGATTTAAAGTATTATTTCCTTTTTCCCTGAAAAGACTATGTCAATATAAAACGAACAGAAATTAATTTGAAAATCTTTGTCCACAAAATAAGTTTTTCAAAGAAAAGTAAAGAACTTCAATTAACAAAAAATGAGCAAAAATAAAATCAAATAATCTACCAAGTGTGAAACTACCACAAATCAGCATCGATAAATAAATGAAACCCAAAACGAACAGAAATTACAATAATTAACCAAGTCAAACTCCAAACGAGCAGAAATTAACATAAGTTGGGTGCAAAACTCCTATGCCTTCCCAAGCCCAGAACAAAATTTGTACTTTACTGAAAAATACAAATGAATTAGCATTGTCAGTTTAATATACATATTCTGAAATTTAGTAACTAAAATGTTAATATTATTTGATTTATTAAAGTTATAACAGTAAAAACATTTATATTTTTTCAGTAAAGTGCAAATTTTGTTTTGGGCTTAGGAAGGCATAGGGGTTTTGCGCCCAACTTATGTTAATTTCTGCTCGTTTGGAGTTTGACAGGGTTAATTATTGTAATTTCTGTTTGTTTTGGGTTTCATTTATTTATTGATTCTGATTTGTGGTAGTTTCACACTTGGTAGATTATTTGATTTTATTTTTGCTCATTTCTTGTTAAATGGAGTTCTTCTTTTTTCTTTGAAAAACTTATTTTGTGAAAACATTTTTTTAAATTAATTAGAATAAAAGACCAAGTCAAACTAAAAACCAGCAAAAATTAACATTAGTAAGGGTGAAAACCCACATAAATTTTTAAGACCAGAACACAATTTAGACTTTACTAAAAAAAAAAACATTGGATCGTGGATTGTCAGTTTAAATAGATATACTGATATTAATTCCTGAAAGTCTTAATTTTTTTATTTATTTAACTAAAAAAATGAAATCATTTAAGACGTATTTTGTTTTCAATAAAGACCATATTATGTTCTGTTCTTGAGAATGCATGGGGGTTATCAGCCTTACTAATGTTAATTTTTGCTTGTTTTGAGTTTGACTCGGCTATTTATTGTAATTTCTGTTCGTTTTGAACTTCATTAATTTATTGATAGCGATTTGTGGTAGATTATTGCTTGGAAAATTACTTGGATTTATTTTTGCTCATTTTTGGCTTAATGGAGCTCTTTACTTTTCTTTGAAAAACTTGTTTTGTGACAAAAGTTTTGTTTTTATTTAATTTCCATTCATTTTTTTAACATAGTCTTTTTCATGAAAGAAAAGAATATTTTGTACCTTTTCGGTTTTTTTCTAGAAGAATTCATAGATTGGCTAGCTCTTCAAGTTGACCTGAAAAATAAAACTTAATATCATTCCCAAAATATTATATCTATGCTTTTTAACAACCTCTGTGCACTTACACTCTATTTATTTATTCAAATTGTAAGAGCAGAAGTAGTAATAGTAGTAGTCCCGAAAGCTTCAGCTTAATACTCCCAGTCGTTCTCGATATATTGCTGAAGTGTATTATTGGCAACAGTAAAAACAATACCTTTTGATTTAGTTTTAAAGTAACATTTAGTTTTATAGCATAATGGGTCAATTGCATAATTGTGGAGGTTTGACATGCCCAAAAAGCCTAAGGACATAGTTGCTGGACCATTCTACTATGTTGAACAAGATGGTTGTCTCAAAATTTTAACTGGATGTGCTTGGAAAAGGAATTGGCTTGAGAGATGGGCTGATTGCCCTCCCATCTCCTTTTACTCTTAAAATGGGTACTAGAACTTTTAATTTTGTATCGAATTAGCTTTTTTAAATGTTTCAATGATTTTTCTTGCTATTATTGAGTGATGCTACGTATGACATTGCTTATATTCCATTTTAAAAACCTGCATGCATACAGTTTTCTCGCTTAATTGGAACTCCTCCTAAACGCTCCCTAAAAGTATTACCTTAATACTCTAAGCGTCATTAGTGACAGTAACTGTAGTGGTAGTAGTAAAAGTATACACATATTGCCTTCTGGCTAGTTCAAAATCCTCCACAACTTACTCTTAAAGGTCTAACTTTATAATATAAGTTGTTCTTGAGATATTGATTTGTCACCTAAATGAAAGTCCACATGCTCATAGTTTATTTTGATTTAGTTTAACGTCTGCCTAAATATTCCTTATGTTTGATTACTGAAGACATTCTTATATGCTCTTTGGACTATTGGTTACAGAATGGCTATCTCACAATTTCGATCCAATGTGTTTGGGGAAAAGAGTATTTCAGGGAGGAGAGGGGTCTATTTTCCCTCCTTCGCGTTTGCTTCTTGAAATGGAACTAGAACTATAGATTTCCAATCAAATGACTCTCCTCCAAAGTTCACAAGACCACACCTTCCATAAAAACCTTACATTCCCTCGGGGCATAGCTTACAACCCTTTCTCCCAGACTCTGTGGGGTTGTGTCAACCCCAAAGGCCTTGTTGTGTGATCTTTGGAATATTTTAGGAAAAATGGCTATGTTAAAACTTCTATCGTATACATTTGGGGAAAATATGACCTGGGGGAGGGTAAAGCTGCCCTCCGATAATTTTAACTTTTAAAAAGCACCCTTAAACTTCCGATTTCTAATCCAGTGATCCCCATCCGAAGTTTATAGGACCACCCTTTCCATAAAAACCATATACGTCAACGGGGCATAACGTACAACCATCGCCCTGAGGGCTGTATATGTGTGTGGGGGGGGGGAGGGGAGATTATCATCCTCAGAAATAATTTTCGGACTTTTAAACTACGTCATACAAAACATCTATTTTCAAATTCTGATTGGATGGATTCGAGGAAATGATGGGCATAGGGGGCTGGTTGCCCTTCAATCGCTTTTGACTGTGAAAGAGGGCACTAGTGTAGTATCCCATCTCTGCTTTCTGGAAGGTCCATAGCAGATTAATATTGGATTTCTGGAAGGCCCATAGGGGGTATACTAGTGGAACTCCTAATCCCTCGTACTTGGGTGATGGGGTCACTTGTTTCTAGTGATCTGTTGCCATGATTCCCGGAATTTCAGGTGTCATGACGCAGTATAAATGATTAGAGTGTGGTCAGGATAAAAGACGAGTAGCAATAGTAGGGAAATTAACATAGGATTTCTGCAACATCCATAGGGAAATTAACATTAGACTTATGTGAAAGCTATAGAAAAATTTAAATGGTATTTCTACGACAGCCCTGTTACGTCACAACAACCCTGCAACGTCACGGCATCCCAGAAAATATTTCTATGGGAGCCCTGTTCCAGGCAAGATTCCCGGGTGTTTCAGTATGATTAATTGGAGTATGATCGGTGTAATAGACAAGTAGTAATAATAGGGAAATTAACAAAAGATTTCTGCAACAACCAGAGGGAAATTAACATGGGATTTTAAAGGGTGCCCTCTGACGTCATGACACAATCTCGCCTTTAAACGGTCAGATACGAAATTAACATGATATTTTTAACAGAGCCCTGTTTCCAGCTAGCAGACGTCCCATGACGCTCCCAGGTGTTCTATAGCAAGCCCTGTTGTTTTTCTGTTTTCCTATATGGTCAGGGTAATACACAAGTAGTAATAATTGAGATAAAACTAACATAGGATTTTAAAGGATTAGATTAGTGGAGCTACTAGCCCCTCAGCCTCCGCACCTATGTAATGAGGTCACCATCCCTATTAAAGGAAACACAGTGGAAAAGATCCCCACGACACACCCGACTGTACTCCAAAGACATCATATGACCTATCCCCTCTTAAACGGTCAGGTGTAATATACTTGACATAATTTTAATTAACCTCAGAAAGCGTCAGAATAGCGTCAAGAAGCACAGTAGACACAGTAGCGACACAGTAGCACAGTAGCGTCAGGAAATACAGAACAGTAGTTAGGCCTTTTCTTTCTTTTGGAACATTCAGAATCCAAGTTCAAAATTTTTTCTTCCTTAAAAAAAATCAAAATAGAAGTTTAACATTTCTATTCCATGGAAAAATTCGGAAGTGAAATTGAACTTTTCTTCTCTTCTTTGAGAAAATTCGGAGCTTAAGTGGAACTTTCTCTCTTCGGAAAAAATTCAGAATCGAAGTATAACTTTTTCCATCTTTGTACCGAAAATTCAGAAGTGAAGTGAGACTTAATTCTCTTCACTGAGAAAATTCTGAGGTGAAGTGAGACTTCTTTTTTTGTCTGAGATAATTCAGAATTGAACTGGAACTATTTTTATTCTTTGGAAAAATTTGGAATTGAATTGTAACTTTTTTCTTTTTCTTGAGAGAATTCAGAAGAGAACTTGAACCTTTTTTTCTCTGTTGAGAAAATTCCGAACTAAAGTGGAACTGTCTCTCTTCTTAGGAAAGCTCAGAACTGAAGAGTAACTTTTTTCTATCTTCTGCCTAAAATTCAGAGTCAAATTTTAAAATTGCTTCTCTTCTCTGGAAAAAAGTCAGAATTGAACCTTAGCATTTTCTTGCTTCCATGGAAAAATCCAAAAGAGAACTTGAACTTTTCTTCTCTTCTTTGAGAATATTCAGAACTTAAGTGGAACTTTTTCTTCTTTGAGGGAACTCAAAACTGATGTATAACTTTTTTTTTCCTCTTCTTTGAAAAATTCAGAATTGAAGTTCAACATTTTTTTTGTTTTCTTGAAAAAACTCCGAATTAAACATTTTTTTCTCTTCCTTGAGAAAATTCAGAAGAGAACTTGAACTTTTTTCTTTTCGTTGAGAAGATTCCGAAACAAAGTAGAACTTTCTTTCTCCGTAGGAAAACTCAGAACTGAACTAACTTTTCTATCTTCTACCGAAAATTCAGAGTCAAATTTTACCATTTTTTCTTCATTGATAAAAATTCACAATTGAACATTAACATTTTTCTCTTCTATTGAAATGCAGTAGTGAAATGGGACTTCTTTTTTATTCTTTGAGAAAATTCAGAATTGAACCAAAAGTATTTCTATTCTCTGGAAAAATTTTGACCCGAAATACAAATTTTCTCCTCCTTGAGAAAATTCAGAAGAGAACTTGAACTTTTTCTCTTCGTTGTGAAATTTCCGAACTAAAGTGAAAATTTTTCTTTTCTTAGGAAAACTCAGAACTGAATTGTAACTTTTTCTATCTTATACCAAAAATTCAGAGTCGAAGTTTAACATTTTTCTCTTCATTGGAAATCAATAAGAGAACTTGAACTTTTCCAAACTTCTTTGAGGAAACTCAAAATTAAAGTGGAATTTTCTCTCTTCTTTGGAAAAAATTCAAACATTGAAGTATAAATTCATCTATCTTTTACCAAAAATTCAGAGGTGAGATTTGTTTCTCTTCATTGAAAAAATTCAGAAGAGAATTTGAACTTTTTTTCTCGTTGCTTAGAAAATTCCGAATTGAAATGGAAGAGTTTTACTTCTCTGGAAAAAATTTCCGATTGAACACTAACATTTTTCTCCTCAATAGAAAAATTCAGAAGAGAACTTTTCTTCTCTTCTTTGAGAAAATTCGGAACTTAAGTGGAACTTTCTCTCTGCGAAAAAAACTCAGGATCGAAGTATAACATTTTCTATCTTCTACCAAAAATTCAGAAGTGAAATAAGAGTTCTTTCTTTTCACTGAGAAAATTCAGAATTGAACTGGAACTATTTCTGTCCTTTGGAAAATATTCTGAATCGAAATGTAACATTTTTCTCTTCCTTGAGAAAATTCAAAAAAGAACTTGAACATTTTTCTCTTCGTTGAGAAAATTCCAAACTTAAGTGGAACTTCTTCTTGTTTAGGAAAACTCAGAACTGAACTGTAATTTTTTTTTCTCTTCTTTGGAAAAATTCTGAATTGAACTTTCGATTTTTCTCTTCTTTGATAAATTAAGAAGAGAACTTGAACTTTTATTTTCTTGGAAAAATCCAGAACTAAAGCCTAACTTCAATTAACTACATTAAGTTAACTACATTTAAGTTAGCTTTATTCAACTTAGGTTAGTATGAACGGTCAATCTAACCTAAGTTAGATCAAGTCCCACTTCATTTCTGAATTTTTGTTAGAAGATGGAAAAATATATGCTTCGAATCTGAACTTTTTCCGAACAGAGAAAGTTCCACTTCAGTTCCGAACTTTAACAAAGAAGAGAAGAAAAGTTCAAATTCTCTTCTGAATTTTTCAATGGAATACAAATGTTAAACTACCATTGTGATTTTTTACAAAGAAGAGAAAATGTTAAACTTTGATTCTAAATCTTCTCAAAGAAGAGAAAAAGATCAATTTCTGTTCTGCTAGAATTTGTTGCTTTTTCTATGAAAATATGTAAAAATGGATTAATGGCACGGTGGTCTGAATTGGAATGGTGTATCACGTAGGGTTGACTTGCGAAAACTTGAGTCAATGGGTTGAAGTATCATTTTTCACAAGAAATGCCTTAAAAATGTCTTGCAGGGGATTACGTGATGTCAGAGGGTGCCACAGAGCAGTAATAGTGGGGTATTGTGGCATGAATTGCTTGGAGTATCACACTATAGCAATAAAATGCCAAGTTCTGCTGTTCAAATAAAAACAGTCTTTATTTAGATTCACTAGCTTATTTTCTGAGACAAACGGTTGGGAATTTCCCAGGGGGGGGGGGGTAATGTGGGACGGTGCCACGTGGATGACGGATAGGGAGGTGTGTAATGCCATGGTAGAGAGAATTGACGTGGTGTATCACGTCAGAACGGATTGGAAAAACTTGAATCACCGGATTGAGGCATAATTTTTAACTAGAAATGATTGAAAAATGTCTTAGGAATGATGAAGGGGGTGTCAGAGGGTATCACAGAGCAGCAACAGTTCTGGCATTGAGGGATGAGTGTGTGATTGCACTTGGATGCCGGAGGGGTAGCTTCGTAATGCCATGGTTGTTTGGAGTGTTTTATGGAGCATCATGAATGGCTTGGCCCGCGAAAAACAAGAATCAATGGGTTGAAGCATAATTTTTAACAAGAAATGACTGAAAAATGTCTTAGGAATGATGAAAGGGGTGTCAAAGAGTGGTAATAGTTTGATAGTGTGGCATGAATTGCAATAGAGGCTTCATATTGAGGGTGGATTTCTAAAACATAAGTCAATGGATTTAATAGCATTTTTATGAAAATATCTCTAAATACCTTTGGAATTATGAGAGTGCCAGAGGTTACTGTAAGCCCATAAATAGTTTGCCAGGGTGACATGCATTGCCTGGGACTAGCATAATCAAGAGCTTAAAGATAAGGTGGGAGGTGTTAAAACAATTTTTTTCTAGAGAGGGGGACTAATATCTAATATCCCAGTCAAAGAAACGATGCAGTTTTTCTGAAAACTCTTAATATGTCTAGAATTTAACCCTGATATCAACTCCACCCTCTGAAAATGATTGCTTGCGGGGTTGTTTTGTCATGATGGTGTGAAATACTCATAGTCTTGGATTAAAGAAACGAGGGCATTTTCGTTAAAAAGTTCTTAACAGGGCTTAGACTTGCATCTAATGTCAGCCCTATCCCTTGGTATTGCAAGATAAGACCCCGACTATCTATTATACACGGTTCTTTTTTCGCATATATTGCGATAATGCTTTTTTCACCTTTTATTTTTTGTTTGTCATGTTTTTTAGCTGCTTTTTCTCTGTTTTAAATATTGTTTATAAATTTGTTTGAAATATTAAAACTTTTATTTACAAAGGTCTTTGTTTTTAAGATTTATTGTTTAGGACGAATCTTCAATGCCTAGTTGTTTACATAATATAAGCTTCTTGTAGTTCCCTCTTGCCTTTCTTACTAAATGACCAGGTGATAACTCATTTTTAGTAATCGATTTTACATCTGGCCAGAATAAGATCGACATGATCTTCAAACCCGCCAGATGCGTAACTGAATAGACAGATACGTGTCTTATGACGTCACGGGAATGTGTTATTTCTAAAATGTAATGATTAGGACAGAATACTGGGAATTGGCTGTTAGTCGTGTTGCTTGGATCGCTTTTCCACTGGAAGAAAATTGACCCTTTGTTTCGTAGCGAGGTCAAAGAAATAAAAAAAAGGAAAAAAAGAAATGCTTTGAACGTCTCGGCCTAAAAATAAAATGCTAAAAAGGTATTATGCGACAGTGATGCGCCTCATCATTACATAAGAGTATGTGCTAACCTTACATAAAGTGCACGCTGTCATTAAGTTAAAAGAAAGAAAAAATGCCTTGAACGTTTCGCGCGAAAAAAAATACAATGTCAAAAAATTATTGCGTGACAGTGATAGTTGTGCAATCATTACGTGACTTCACATAAGGTGTGTTATGTCGTTGAGTTACAGACAGAGATTCCCCATGGTTTTCTGACGCAAGCTTATATAAATTATCTCAAGCATATTGCACCTGACCATTTAAGAGGGGGTAAGTCATGTGATGTCATTGGAGTCTAGAGGTGTGTATCGTGGGGAACATTCCAAATCTGTTCCCTTTAATAACACCGGTGACCGTATTGCAAAGGTGTGAGGCTTGAGGGGATGGTAGCTCCACTTATTCGATGCTTTACAATCCTATTTTAATTTTCTATTATTACTACTTGTGTATTATCCCGACCATATAGGAAAATAGAAAAACAATAGGGCTTTCTATAGAACACCTGGGCGTGTCAGGGGAAGTCTGCCAGCTGGAAACAGGGCTCCGTTTAGAATCCCATGTTAGTCTCGTATCTGACCGTTTAAAGGCGAGGATGTGTCATGACGTCAGAGGGCACCCTTTAAATCCAATGTTAATTTCCCTATGGATGTTGCAGAAATCCTACGTTAATTTCTCTATTATTGCCACTTGTCTCTTACCTCGATCATACTCCAATTAATCATACTGAAACACCCGAAAATCTTGCGTGGAAACAGGGCTCCCATTGAAATCTTGTCTGGAATGCCGTGACTTCACAGGGCTGTTGTGACGTAACAGGGCTGTCATAGGAACCCCATGTTAATTTTCCTATGGCCAATTTTATCCCATTTTAATTTCCCTATGGTTGTTGCAGAAATCCTATGTTAATTTTTCTATTATTGCTACTCTATTTTCTATTATTTTTCTATTATTATCTCGACTGCACTCCAATTAATTATATTGCGTCATAACACCGCTAGAAAGAACTGGCCGCATCACCCAGCTGCAAGAGATTAGGATTTCCACTTGTACACCCCCGATGAGCCTTCCGGAAATCCCATCTTAATATGCTATGGGCCTTCCAGAAAGGAGAGATGGGTTACTACTCACTAGCCTTTTCAATTTACAACCGAATGAGCCGTTTTTGACGTTTCTACGGCAACAAATGGTAATCTTAAAATATCTATCATATACATTTTGGGAAAATACAACGTGTGAGTGTGTTTGTGTGTGTGTGTGTGTGGGGGGGGGGGGGTTCTACACTCTGATTACTTTGACTCGTTAAAAGAGCACTATAACTTTTGATTGCCAATCCAATGAGCCCTCTCTAAAGTTTAGACGACCGTTCTTTCTATAAGAACGTTATATGTCCAAAGGTATAAATTACATCCCTTGCTCTGAGAGCTACGAGGAAGGTTCATCCTCAAAGACATAATTTCTAGGCCTATGTTGCACAAAATGGCTATCTCAAGATATTCATTAGGTGTGTTTGGGGAAATGATTGGTGAGCGGGGCTGGTTGACTCCGATCACTTTGACTGTTAGAAAATTCACTCGAACTTCTTATTACCAATCCTATAAGCCCCCTCCGTAGTTTATAAGACCATCCTTTCTATAAGAACCTTATATACCCCCAGGGCATAACTTACAGCCCTTCACCTGAAGGTTGTGGGGAGGGGGCTGTCAACCTCAAAATCATAATTTCCAGACCTTTGAACTACGTTGAACAAAGAAGTGCCCTGGTCTATAAAAACAGAAAAAAATAATACATTGTACAACATCGCTGTCCACTTGGGCAGCGCTATTGCGCTGCCTGTAATGTTTTTGTTTTGAGATTTCTATTATACAACATTGGAAGTGCCGATTAGACCAGGTTAGCCCCACCCCTAAAATTCAGCTTATGTGCACCCATGAATCCTTCTAGGCATTACTAAAGCAAGATCAGTTGTTGGGCGGCTTGTTTCTCAAGTTTATTTAATCATGGAAGCACCTAGGACAGTGAAAATTTGATCTGATTGTTTGAATTAACTTCTTGCCAACTTTTATTTTCGCAACCAAAGATATCTAAGAAAACCGACTAAAACAAAATCAAAAGTTTTATAAAAGTATATATATACATATATATATATATATATATATATATATATATATATATATATATATATATATATATATATATATATATATATATATATATATATATATATATATATATATGTACATATGCATATATATATATACACACACACACACACACACACACACACACACACACACACACACACACACACACACACACACACACACACACACACACACACACACACACACACACACACACACACACACACATATATATATATATATATATATATATATATATATATATATATATATATATATATATATATATATATATATATATATATATATATATATATATATATATATATATATATATATATATATATATATATATATATATATATATATATATATATATATATATATATATATATATATATATATATATATATATATATATATATATATATATATATATATATATATATATATATATATATATATATATATATATATATATATATGGGATTCGGACAGCAACAAAATAACGAAAATAAAATTAAATAATCTACCAAGCGTGAAACTATAACAAAGCAGCAGCGATAAATAAATGAAACCCAAGACGAACAGAAATCAGAGGCAAATGAGTAATACGTAACTGAACGAAGCATGTTCCTAAATTTTACGTATTGCTAATGGTTTAATTCAAGTTTTAGAACTTAATTTTAATTAAATTTTTAATTACCTATTTTTTCGGATTCATTCAATTGTAAGGCAGTTTATAGTCTTGCTGCGGATTATTTGGATTGGAAGAAGGTTTCTGAGATGTTAAAACTAATATGTTGTCTTTATTTTGTCTGAGATTTGGTTATGGTAATGAAGCTAAAAAAAATTGTGGACCGAATTCCGATAAAAACTGATACCGATTAAGTGTCCAAAACTTTTTAAAAGTAGCCAAAAAAAAACTCTAAAAATAGAAAAGACGTCAATCAATTGACGGCCCGCCACCAATAATTTTTCGGCGGTGCGACGCCGCTGGCGTAATTGCATCCACCGCCGCCAATTTTTATTTCGGCGCGGCATCGGGTTCTGCTAGTGGTATTGGCTATTGGGAAGTATAAAGATATTTTTTGGGGATTTTTGGGTGGGGGTGCATATGTGGGAGGATATTTCCATGGAGGAGTTTTTGCGGGGGAAGGGAATTTTCCATGGGAGGAGAGCTGGACTTCTCAGCATTAATTAAAAAACCATCAGAAATTAAATTAAAAAGAAAACAAGTTTTTTCAAATGAAAGTAAGGACTTAAGGAGCAACGTTAAAACTTAAAATGAACAGAAATTATTACGTAAATGAGGGGGTTGCCCCCTCCTCAGTACCTCGCTTTTTACGCTAAAGTGGTTTTTAAATTTGTAAAAAACTTATTGTTCTAATTAAACGGTCCTTGTGTATCAAGAGTCAGTATTAAATAATTAGAACAAAATTATAACTTTAGCGTAAAGAATAAAGCACTGAGGAAGGGGCAACCCCCTCATGTACGTAATAATTTCTGTTTGTTTTAAGTTTTAACGTTGCTCCTTGCTTTCAGTTGAAAAAACTTGTTTTTTAAAAGTAATTATCACTAATGAAGAAAGCCAAACGAGTAAAGGTTTTGATTTGTCCTCATTGTCTACTAATCACCTTCTTCAAATCGAAAAATCACCGAAGGAAGATTCTAAAATATGCATCCTCGTCCTTATCTCTGGTCTTGAGTATAGATGACGTTTTAGGAACTTGAAGTTTTATTAGTGACCATTCAGAGGATTTTAGGTGCAGTCACAGTAAAACTCGGTTCTCGGCTTTTCCGCTCATAATCAATATTTTCTCTTGACAAAGCCTTTTTGAATGGGATTTCACCTAATCCTTGTCACAGACGTGACAGCTCCTATGCCTCATGTGACCAACGTATGATTTATCTGCACGTCATTATTGCAACT